>NW_026561579.1:0-76519 GCF_028858705.1 Grus americana
CTGACGTTTGCAGTTTTGAGGCTTGAATCTCGAAAATGGCTAGAGAGCTGCTAAGTCGCATGTCGGAGTTTTTAGATGCCTAAAGGAGCTGCAGCTCCAGGGTTAGTAGGGCTGTGAATGGGACCATGGTAGAGGTTTCAGGAAAGAAAGAGCATTCGGGGCTGGCAGGTTTCGCCTGGGAGCAGGGCCCTGACGTTTGCAGTTTTGAGGCTTGAATCTCGAAAATGGCTAGAGAGCTGCTAAGATGCATGTCGGAGTTTTTGGATGCCTAAAGGAGCCTGCAGCTCCAGAGTTAGTAGGGCTGTGAATGGGACATTGGTAGAGGTTTCAGGAAAGCAAGAGCATTCGGGGCTGGGATGTTTTCCTTGGGAGCTGGGTCTGGACGTTTGCAGTTTTGAGGCTTGAATCTCGAAAATGGCTAGAGAGCTGCTAAGTCGCATGTCGGAGTTTTTGGATGCCTAAAGGAGCCTGCAGCTCCAGGGTTAGTAGGGCTGTGAATGGGACATTGGTAGAGGTTTCAGGAAAGAAAGAGCATTCGGGGCTGGCAGGTTTCGCCTGGGAGCAGGGCCCTGACGTTTGCAGTTTTGAGGCTTGAATCTCGAAAACGGCTAGAGAGCTGCTAAGTGACATGTCGGAGTTTTTGGATGCCTAAAGAAAGCTGCAGCTCCAGGGTTAGTAGGGCTGTGAATGGGACCATGGTAGAGGTTTCAGGAAAGAAAGAGCATTCGGGGCTGGCAGGTTTCGCCTGGGAGCAGGGCCCTGACGTTTGCAGTTTTGAGGCTTGAATCTCGAATATGGCTAGAGAGCTGCTAAGTGACATGTCGGAGTTTTTGGATGCCTAAAGAAAGCTGCAGCTCCAGAGTTAGTAGGGCTGTGAATGGGACCATGGTAGAGGTTTCAGGAAAGCAAGAGCATTCGGGGCTGGGATGTTTTCCTGGGAGCTGGGTCTGGACGTTTGCAGTTTTGAGGCTTGAATCTCGAAAATGGCTAGAGAGCTGCTAAGTCGCATGTCGGAGTTTTTGGATGCCTAAAGGAGGCTGCAGCTCCAGGGTTAGTAGGGCTGTGAATGGGACCATGGTAGAGGTTTCAGGAAAGCAAGAGCATTCGGGGCTGGGATGTTTTCCTTGGAAGCTGGGTCTGGACGTTTGCAGTTTTGAGGCTTGAATCTCGAAAATGGCTAGAGAGCTGCTAAGTCGCATGTCGGAGTTTTTGGATGCCTAAAGGAGCCTGCAGCTCCAGGGTTAGTAGGGCTGTGAATGGCGCCATGGTAGAGGTTTCAGGAAAGAAAGAGCATTCGGGGCTGGCAGGTTTCGCCTGGGAGCAGGGCCCTGACGTTTGCAGTTTTGAGGCTTGAATCTCGAAACGGCTAGAGAGCTGCTAAGATGCATGTCGGAGTTTTTGGATGCCTAAAGGAAAGCTGCAGCGCCAGGGTTAGTAGGGCTGTGAATGGGACCATGGTAGAGGTTTCAGGAAAGCAAGAGCATTCGGGGCTGGGATGTTTTCCTTGGGAGCTGGGTCTGGACGTTTGCAGTTTTGAGGCTTGAATCTCGAATATGGCTAGAGAGCTGCTAAGTCGCATGTCGGAGTTTTTGGATGCCTAAAGGAGCCTGCAGCTCCAGGGTTAGTAGGGCTGTGAATGGGCCATGGTAGAGGTTTCAGGAAAGAAAGAGCATTAGGGCTGGCAGGTTTCGCCTGGGAGCAGGGCCCTGACGTTTGCAGTTTTGAGGCTTGAATCTCGAAAATGGCTAGAGAGCTGCTAAGTGACATGTCGGAGTTTTTGGATGCATAAAGAAAGCTGCAGCACCAGAGTTAGTAGGGCTGTGAATGGGACATTGGTAGAGGTTTCAGGAAAGAAAGAGCATTCGGGGCTGGCAGGTTTCGCCTGGGAGCAGGGCCCTGACGTTTGCAGTTTTGAGGCTTGAATCTCGAATATGGCTAGAGAGCTGCTAAGACGCATGTCGGAGTTTTTGGATGCCTAAAGGAGCCTGCAGCTCCAGGGTTAGTAGGGCTGTGAAGGGGCCATGGTAGAGGTTTCAGGAAAGAAGAGCATTCGGGGCTGGCAGGTTTCGCCTGGGAGCAGGGCCCTGACGTTTGCAGTTTTGAGGCTTGAATCTCGAAAATGGCTAGAGAGCTGCTAAGTGACATGTCGGAGTTTTTGGATGCATAAAGAAAGCTGCAGCTCCAGAGTTAGTAGGGCTGTGAATGGGACATTGGTAGAGGTTTCAGGAAAGAAAGAGCATTCGGGGCTGGCAGGTTTCGCCTGGGAGCAGGGCCCTGACGTTTGCAGTTTTGAGGCTTGAATCTCGAAAATGGCTAGAGAGCTGCTAAGACGCATGTCGGAGTTTTTGGATGCCTAAAGAAAGCTGCAGCTCCAGGGTTAGTAGGGCTGTGAATGGGACCATGGTAGAGGTTTCAGGAAAGCAAGAGCATTCGGGGCTGGGATGTTTTCCTTGGGAGCTGGGTCTGGACGTTTGCAGTTTTGAGGCTTGAATCTCGAAAATGGCTAGAGAGCTGCTAAGTCGCATGTCGGAGTTTTTGGATGCCTAAAGGAGCTGCAGCTCCAGGGTTAGTAGGGCTGTGAATGGCGCCATGGTAGAGGTTTCAGGAAAGCAAGAGCATTCGGGGCTGGCAGGTTTCGCCTGGGAGCAGGGCCCTGACGTTTGCAGTTTTGAGGCTTGAATCTCGACTATGGCTAGAGAGCTGCTAAGTGACATGTCGGAGTTTTTGGATGCCTAAAGAAAGCTGCAGCACCAGAGTTAGTAGGGCTGTGAATGGGACCATGGTAGAGGTTTCAGGAAAGCAAGAGCATTCGGGGCTGGGATGTTTTCCTTGGGAGCAGGGTCTGACGTTTGCAGTTTTGAGGCTTGAATCTCGAAAATGGCTAGAGAGCTGCTAAGTGCATGTCGGAGTTTTTGGATGCCTAAAGGAGCTGCAGCTCCAGGGTTAGTAGGGCTGTGAATGGGCCATGGTAGAGGTTTCAGGAAAGAAAGAGCATTAGGGGCTGGCAGGTTTCGCCTGGGAGCAGGGCCCTGGACGTTTGCAGTTTTGAGGCTTGAATCTCGAAAATGGCTAGAGAGCTGCTAAGTCGCATGTCGGAGTTTTTGGATGCCTAAAGAAAGCTGCAGCTCCAGGGTTAGTAGGGCTGTGAATGGGACCATGGTAGAGGTTTCAGGAAAGCAAGAGCATTCGGGGCTGGGATGTTTTCCTTGGGAGCTGGGTCTGGACGTTTGCAGTTTTGAGGCTTGAATCTCGAAAATGGCTAGAGAGCTGCTAAGTCGCATGTGTTGTCGGAGTTTTGGATGCCTAAAGGAGCCTGCAGCTCCAGGGTTAGTAGGGCTGTGAATGGGCCATGGTAGAGGTTTCAGGAAAGAAAGAGCATTCGGGGCTGGCAGGTTTCGCCTGGGAGCAGGGCCCTGACGTTTGCAGTTTTGAGGCTTGAATCTCGAAATGGCTAGAGAGCTGCTAAGTGACATGTCGGAGTTTTTGGATGCCTAAAGAGGCTGCAGCTCCAGAGTTAGTAGGGCTGTGAATGGGACCATGGTAGAGGTTTCAGGAAAGCAAGAGCATTCGGGGCTGGGATGTTTTCCTTGGGAGCTGGGTCTGGACGTTTGCAGTTTTGAGGCTTGAATCTCGAAAATGGCTAGAGAGCTGCTAAGTCGCATGTCGGAGTTTTTGGATGCCTAAAGGAGCCTGCAGCTCCAGGGTTAGTAGGGCTGTGAATGGGGCCATGGTAGAGGTTTCAGGAAAGAAAGAGCATTCGGGGCTGGCAGGTTTCGCCTGGGAGCAGGGCCCTGACGTTTGCAGTTTTGAGGCTTGAATCTCGAATATGGCTAGAGAGCTGCTAAGATGCATGTCGTAGTTTTTGGATGCCTAAAGGAGGCTGCAGCTCCAGGGTTAGTAGGGCTGTGAATGGGACCATGGTAGAGGTTTCAGGAAAGCAAGAGCATTCGGGGCTGGGATGTTTTCCTTGGGCAGGGCCCTGACGTTTGCAGTTTTGAGGCTTGAATCTCGAAAATGGCTAGAGAGCTGCTAAGTCGCATGTCGGAGTTTTTGGATGCCTAAAGGAGCCTGCAGCTCCAGGGTTAGTAGGGCTGTGAATGGCGCCATGGTAGAGGTTTCAGGAAAGAAAGAGCATTCGGGGCTGGCAGGTTTCGCCTGGGAGCAGGGCCCTGACGTTTGCAGTTTTGAGGCTTGAATCTCGAAAATGGCTAGAGATCTGCTAAGTGATGTCGGAGTTTTTGGATGCCTAAAGGAGGCTGCAGCTCCAGGGTTAGTAGGGCTGTGAATGGGACATTGGTAGAGGTTTCAGGAAAGAAAGAGCATTCGGGGCTGGGATGTTTTCCTTGGGAGCTGGGCACTGACGTTTGCAGTTTTGAGGCTTGAATCTCGAAAATGGCTAGAGAGCTGCTAAGTCGCATGTCGGAGATTTTGGATGCCTAATGGAGCTGCAGCTCCAGGTTAGTAGGGCTGTGAATGGGCCATGGTAGAGGTTTCAGGAAAGAAAGAGCATTCGGGGCTGGCAGGTTTCGCCTGGGAGCAGGGCCCTGACGTTTGCAGTTTTGAGGCTTGAATCTCGAATATGGCTAGAGAGCTGCTAAGTGACATGTCGGAGTTTTTGGATGCCTAAAGGAGCTGCAGCGCCAGGGTTAGTAGGGCTGTGAATGGGACATGGTAGAGGTTTCAGGAAAGAAAGAGCATTCGGGGCTGGCAGGTTTCGCCTGGGAGCAGGGCCCTGACGTTTGCAGTTTTGAGGCTTGAATCTCGAATATGGCTAGAGAGCTGCTAAGTGCATGTCGGAGTTTTTGGATGCCTAAAGGAGCTGCAGCTCCAGGTTAGTAGGGCTGTGAATGGGACATGGTAGAGGTTTCAGGAAAGAAAGAGCATTCGGGGCTGGCAGGTTTCGCCTGGGAGCAGGGCCCTGACGTTTGCAGTTTTGAGGCTTGAATCTCGAAAATGGCTAGAGAGCTGCTAAGTGCATGTCGGAGTTTTTGGATGCCTAAAGAAAGCTGCAGCTCCAGAGTTAGTAGGGCTGTGAATGGGACCATGGTAGAGGTTTCAGGAAAGAAAGAGCATTCGGGGCTGGGATTTTTTCCTTGGGAGCTGGGTCTGGACGTTTGCAGTTTTGAGGCTTGAATCTCGAATATGGCTAGAGAGCTGCTAAGTCGCATGTCGGAGTTTTTGGATGCATAAAGAAAGCTGCAGCGCCAGGGTTAGTAGGGCTGTGAATGGGACCATGGTAGAGGTTTCAGGAAAGCAAGAGCATTCGGGGCTTGGATGTTTTCCTTGGGAGCTGGGTCTGACGTTTGCAGTTTTGAGGCTTGAATCTCGAAAATGGCTAGAGAGCTGCTAAGTCGCATGTCGGAGTTTTTGGATGCCTAAAGGAGCCTGCAGCTCCAGGGTTAGTAGGGCTGTGAATGGGACCATGGTAGAGGTTTCAGGAAAGAAAGAGCATTCGGGGCTGGCAGGTTTCGCCTGGGAGCAGGGCCCTGACGTTTGCAGTTTTGAGGCTTGAATCTCGAAAACGGCTAGAGAGCTGCTAAGTCGCATGTCGGAGTTTTTGATGCCTAAAGGAGCTGCAGCTCCAGGGTTAGTAGGGCTGTGAATGGACGCCTGGTAGAGGTTTCAGGAAAGCAAGAGCATTCGGGGCTGGCAGGTTTCGCCTGGGAGCAGGGCCCTGACGTTTGCAGTTTTGAGGCTTGAATCTCGAAAATGGCTAGAGAGCTGCTAAGTGACATGTCGGAGTTTTTGGATGCATAAAGAAAGCTGCAGCTCCAGGGTTAGTAGGGCTGTGAATGGGACCATGGTAGAGGTTTCAGGAAAGAATAACATTCGGGGCTGGCAGGTTTTCGCCTGGGAGCAGGGCCCTGACGTTTGCAGTTTTGAGGCTTGAATCTCGAAAATGGCTAGAGATCTGCTAAGTGACATGTCGGAGTTTTTGGATGCATAAAGAAAGCTGCAGCTCCAGGGTTAGTAGGGCTGTGAATGGGACCATGGTAGAGGTTTCAGGAAAGCAAGAGCATTCGGGGCTGGGATGTTTTCCTTGGAGCAGGGCCCTGACGTTTGCAGTTTTGAGGCTTGAATCTCGAATATGGCTAGAGAGCTGCTAAGTCGCATGTCGGAGTTTTTGGATGCCTAAAGAAAGCTGCAGCTCCAGGGTTAGTAGGGCTGTGAATGGGACATGGTAGAGGTTTCAGGAAAGCAAGAGCATTCGGGGCTGGGATATTTTCCTTGGGAGCAGGGCCCTGACGTTTGCAGTTTTGAGGCTTGAATCTCGAAAATGGCTAGAGAGCTGCTAAGTGACATGTCGGAGTTTTTAGATGCCTAAAGGAGCCTGCAGCTCCAGGGTTAGTAGGGCTGTGAATGGCGCCATGGTAGAGGTTTCAGGAAAGAAACAGCATTCGGGGCTGGCAGGTTTCGCCTGGGAGCAGGGCCCTGACGTTTGCAGTTTTGAGGCTTGAATCTCGAAAATGGCTAGAGAGCTGCTAAGTGACATGTCGGAGTTTTTGGATGCCTAAAGAAAGCTGCAGCGCCAGAGTTAGTAGGGCTGTGAATGGGACCATGGTAGAGGTTTCAGGAAAGCAAGAGCATTCGGGGCTGGGATGTTTTCCTTGGGAGCTGGGTCTGGACGTTTGCAGTTTTGAGGCTTGAATCTCGAAAATGGCTAGAGAGCTGCTAAGTCGCATGTCGGAGTTTTTGGATGCCTAAAGGAGGCTGCAGCTCCAGGGTTAGTAGGGCTGTGAATGGGGCCATGGTAGAGGTTTCAGGAAAGAAAGAGCATTCGGGGCTGGCAGGTTTCGCCTGGGAGCAGGGCCCTGACGTTTGCAGTTTTGAGGCTTGAATCTCGAAAATGGCTAGAGAGCTGCTAAGTCGCATGTCGGAGTTTTTGGATGCCTAAAGAAAGCTGCAGCTCCAGGGTTAGTAGGGCTGTGAATGGGACCATGGTAGAGGTTTCAGGAAAGCAAGAGCATTCGGGGCTGGGATGTTTTCCTTATGAGCTGGGTCTGGACGTTTGCAGTTTTGAGGCTTGAATCTCGAATATGGCTAGAGAGCTGCTAAGTGACATGTCGGAGTTTTTGGATGCCTAAAGGAGCCTGCAGCTCCAGGGTTAGTAGGGCTGTGAATGGGCCATGGTAGAGGTTTCAGGAAAGCAAGAGCATTCGGGGCTGGCAGGTTTCGCCTGGGAGCAGGGCCCTGACGTTTGCAGTTTTGAGGCTTGAATCTCGAAAATGGCTAGAGAGCTGCTAAGTGATATGTCGGAGTTTTTGGATGCCTAAAGAAAGCTGCAGCTCCAGAGTTAGTAGGGCTGTGAATGGGACCATGGTAGAGGTTTCAGGAAAGCAAGAGCATTCGGGGCTGGGATGTTTTCCTTGGGAGCTGGGTCTGGACGTTTGCAGTTTTGAGGCTTGAATCTCGAAAATGGCTAGAGAGCTGCTAAGTCGCATGTCGGAGTTTTTGGATGCCTAAAGGAGCTGCAGCTCCAGGGTTAGTAGGGCTGTGAATGGGGCCATGGTAGAGGTTTCAGGAAAGCAAGAGCATTCGGGCTGGCAGGTTTCGCCTGGGAGCAGGGCCTGACGTTTGCAGTTTTGAGGCTTGAATCTCGAATATGGCTAGAGAGCTGCTAAGTGAATGTCGGAGTTTTTGGATGCCTAAAGGAGCCTGCAGCTCCAGGGTTAGTAGGGCTGTGAATGGGACCATGGTAGAGGTTTCAGGAAAGAAAGAGCATTCGGGGCTGGCATTTTCGCCTGGGAGCAGGGCCCTGACGTTTGCAGTTTTGAGGCTTGAATCTCGAATATGGCTAGAGAGCTGCTAAGATGCATGTCGGAGTTTTTGGATGCATAAAGAAAGCTGCAGCTCCAGAGTTAGTAGGGCTGTGAATGGGACATGGTAGAGGTTTCAGGAAAGCAAGAGCATTCGGGGCTGGGATGTTTTCCTTGGGAGCTGGGTCTGGACGTTTGCAGTTTTGAGGCTTGAATCTCGAATATGGCTAGAGAGCTGCTAAGTCGCATGTCGGAGTTTTTGGATGCCTAAAGGAGCCTGCAGCTCCAGGGTTAGTAGGGCTGTGAATGGCGCCATGGTAGAGGTTTCAGGAAAGAAAGCATTCGGGGCTGGCAGGTTTTCGCCTGGGAGCAGGGCCCTGACGTTTGCAGTTTTGAGGCTTGAATCTCGAATATGGCTAGAGAGCTGCTAAGTGACATGTCGGAGTTTTGGATGCGTAAAGAAAGCTGCAGCTCCAGGGTTAGTAGGGCTGTGAATGGGACCATGGTAGAGGTTTCAGGAAAGCAAGAGCATTCGGGGCTGGCAGGTTTCGCCTGGGAGCAGGGCCCTGACGTTTGCAGTTTTGAGGCTTGAATCTCCAATATGGCTAGAGAGCTGCTAAGTCGCATGTCGGAGTTTTTGGATGCCTAAAGGAGCCTGCAGCTCCAGGGTTAGTAGGGCTGTGAATGGGGCCATGGTAGAGGTTTCAGGAAAGCAAGAGCATTCGGGGCTGGCAGTTTTCGCCTGGGAGCAGGGCCCTGACGTTTGCAGTTTTGAGGCTTGAATCTCGAAAATGGCTAGAGAGCTGCTAAGTGACATGTCGGAGTTTTTGGATGCCTAAAGAAAGCTGCAGCGCCAGAGTTAGTAGGGCTGTGAATGGGACATTGGTAGAGGTTTCAGGAAAGAAAGAGCATTCGGGGCTGGCAGGTTTCGCCTGGGAGCAGGGCCCTGACGTTTGCAGTTTTGAGGCTTGAATCTCGAAAATGGCTAGAGAGCTGCTAAGTCGCATGTCGGAGTTTTTGGATGCCTAAAGAAAGCTGCAGCGCCAGAGTTAGTAGGGCTGTGAATGGGACCATGGTAGAGGTTTCAGGAAAGAAAGAGCATTCGGGGCTGGGATGTTTTCCTTGGGAGCTGGGTCTGACGTTTGCAGTTTTGAGGCTTGAATCTCGAATATGGCTAGAGAGCTGCTAAGTCGCATGTCGGAGTTTTTGGATGCATAAAGAAAGCTGCAGCTCCAGAGTTAGTAGGGCTGTGAATGGGACCATGGTAGAGGTTTCAGGAAAGCAAGAGCATTCGGGGCTGGGATGTTTCCTTGGAGCTGGGTCTGGACGTTTGCAGTTTTGAGGCTTGAATCTCGAAAATGGCTAGAGAGCTGCTAAGTCGCATGTCGGAGTTTTTGGATGCCTAAAGGAGCCTGCAGCTCCAGGGTTAGTAGGGCTGTGAATGGACCATGGTAGAGGTTTCAGGAAAGAAAGAGCATTCGGGGCTGGAGTTTCGCCTGGGAGCAGGGCCCTGACGTTTGCAGTTTTGAGGCTTGAATCTCGAAATGGCTAGAGAGCTGCTAAGTCGCATGTCGGAGTTTTTGGATGCCTAAAGGAGCTGCAGCTCCAGGGTTAGTAGGGCTGTGAATGGGCCATGGTAGAGGTTTCAGGAAAGAAAGAGCATTCGGGGCTGGCAGGTTTCGCCTGGAGCAGGGCCCTGACGTTTGCAGTTTTGAGGCTTGAATCTCGAAAATGCTAGAGAGCTGCTAAGTCGCATGTCGGAGTTTTTGGATGCCTAAAGGAGCTGCAGCTCCAGGGTTAGTAGGGCTGTGAATGGGGCCATGGTAGAGGTTTCAGGAAAGCAAGAGCATTCGGGGCTGGCAGGTTTCGCCTGGGAGCAGGGCCCTGACGTTTGCAGTTTTGAGGCTTGAATCTCGAAAATGGCTAGAGAGCTGCTAAGTGACATGTTGGAGTTTTTGGATGCATAAAGAAAGCTGCAGCTCCAGGGTTAGTAGGGCTGTGAATGGGACCATGGTAGAGGTTTCAGGAAAGAAAGAGCATTCGGGGCTGGCAGGTTTCGCCTGGGGAGGGCCCTGACGTTTGCAGTTTTGAGGCTTGAATCTCGAAAATGGCTAGAGAGCTGCTAAGTGCATGTCGGAGTTTTTGGATGCCTAAAGAAAGCTGCAGCTCCAGAGTTAGTAGGGCTGTGAATGGGACCATGGTAGAGGTTTCAGGAAAGCAAGAGCATTCGGGGCTGGGATGTTTTCCTTGGGAGCTGGGTCTGGACGTTTGCAGTTTTGAGGCTTGAATCTCGAAAATGGCTAGAGAGCTGCTAAGATGCATGTCGGAGTTTTTGGATGCCTAAAGGAGCTGCAGCTCCAGAGTTAGTAGGGCTGTGAATGGGACCATGGTAGAGGTTTCAGGAAAGCAAGAGCATTCGGGGCTGGGATGTTTTCCTTGGGAGCTGGGTCTGGACGTTTGCAGTTTTGAGGCTTGAATCTCGAAAAGGCTAGAGAGCTGCTAAGTCGCATGTCGGAGTTTTTGGATGCCTAAAGGAGCCTGCAGCTCCAGGGTTAGTAGGGCTGTGAATGGGGCCATGGTAGAGGTTTCAGGAAAGAAAGAGCATTCGGGGCTGGCAGGTTTCGCCTGGGAGCAGGGCCCTGACGTTTGCAGTTTTGAGGCTTGAATCTCGAAAATGGCTAGAGAGCTGCTAAGTGACATGTCGGGTTTTTGGATGCCTAAAGAAAGCTGCAGCGCCAGAGTTAGTAGGGCTGTGAATGGGACATTGGTAGAGGTTTCAGGAAAGCAAGAGCATTCGGGGCTGGGATGTTTTCCTGGGAGCTGGGTCTGGACGTTTGCAGTTTTGAGGCTTGAATCTCGAAAATGGCTAGAGAGCTGCTAAGTCGCATGTCGGAGTTTTTGGATGCCTAAAGGAGCCTGCAGCTCCAGGGTTAGTAGGGCTGTGAATGGGGCCATGGTAGAGGTTTCAGGAAAGAAAGAGCATTCGGGGCTGGCAGGTTTCGCCTGGGAGCAGGGCCCTGACGTTTGCAGTTTTGAGGCTTGAATCTCGAAAATGGCTAGAGAGCTGCTAAGTCGCATGTCGGAGTTTTTGGATGCCTAAAGAAAGCTGCAGCGCCAGAGTTAGTAGGGCTGTGAATGGGACCATGGTAGAGGTTTCAGGAAAGCAAGAGCATTCGGGGCTGGGATGTTTTCCTTGGGAGCTGGGTCTGGACGTTTGCAGTTTTGAGGCTTGAATCTCGAAAATGGCTAGAGAGCTGCTAAGTCGCATGTCGGAGTTTTTGGATGCCTAAAGGAGCTGCAGCTCCAGGGTTAGTAGGGCTGTGAATGGGCCATGGTAGAGGTTTCAGGAAAGCAAGAGCATTCGGGGCTGGCAGGTTTCGCCTGGGAGCAGGGCCTGACGTTTGCAGTTTTGAGGCTTGAATCTCGAAAATGGCTAGAGAGCTGCTAAGTGACATGTCGGAGTTTTTGGATGCCTAAAGAAAGCTGCAGCGCCAGAGTTAGTAGGGCTGTGAATGGACATGGTAGAGGTTTCAGGAAAGCAAGAGCATTCGGGGCTGGGATGTTTTCCTTGGGAGCTGGGTCTGGACGTTTGCAGTTTTGAGGCTTGAATCTCGAAAATGGCTAGAGAGCTGCTAAGTCGCATGTCGGAGTTTTTGGATGCCTAAAGGAGCCTGCAGCTCCAGGGTTAGTAGGGCTGTGAATGGGGCCATGGTAGAGGTTTCAGGAAAGAAAGAGCATTCGGGGCTGGCAGGTTTCGCCTGGGAGCTGGGTCTGGACGTTTGCAGTTTTGAGGCTTGAATCTCGAATATGGCTAGAGAGCTGCTAAGACGCATGTCGGAGTTTTTGGATGCCTAAAGGAGGCTGCAGCTCCAGGGTTAGTAGGGCTGTGAATGGGGCCATGGTAGAGGTTTCAGGAAAGAAAGAGCATTCGGGGCTGGCAGGTTTCGCCTGGGAGCAGGCCCTGACGTTTGCAGTTTTGAGGCTTGAATCTCGAAAATGGCTAGAGAGCTGCTAAGTCGCATGTCGGAGTTTTTGGATGCTAAAGAAGCTGCAGCGCCAGAGTTAGTAGGGCTGTGAATGGGACATTGGTAGAGGTTTCAGGAAAGAAGAGCATTCGGGGCTGGCAGGTTTCGCCTGGGAGCAGGGCCCTGACGTTTGCAGTTTTGAGGCTTGAATCTCGAATATGGCTAGAGAGCTGCTAAGTCGCATGTCGGAGTTTTTGGATGCCTAAAGGAGCTGCAGCTCCAGGGTTAGTAGGGCTGTGAATGGGACATTGGTAGAGGTTTCAGGAAAGAAAGAGCATTCGGGGCTGGAGGTTTTCCTGGGAGCAGGGTCTGACGTTTGCAGTTTTGAGGCTTGAATCTTGAATATGGCTAGAGAGCTGCTAAGTGAATGTCGGAGTTTTTGGATGCCTAAAGGAGCCTGCAGCTCCAGGGTTAGTAGGGCTGTGAATGGGACCATGGTAGAGGTTTCAGGAAAGCAAGAGCATTCGGGGCTGGGATGTTTTCCTGGGAGCTGGGTCTGACGTTTGCAGTTTTGAGGCTTGAATCTCGAAAATGGCTAGCTAGAGAGCTGCTAAGTCGCATGTCGGAGTTTTTGGATGCCTAAAGGAGCTGCAGCTCCAGGGTTAGTAGGGCTGTGAATGGGACCATGGTAGAGGTTTCAGGAAAGAAGAGCGTTCGGGGCTGGCAGGTTTCGCCTGGGAGCAGGGCCCTGACGTTTGCAGTTTTGAGGCTTGAATCTCCAATATGGCTAGAGAGCTGCTAAGACGCATGTCGGAGTTTTTGGATGCTAAAGGAGCTGCAGCTCCAGGTTAGTAGGGCTGTGAATGGGCCATGGTAGAGGTTTCAGGAAAGCAAGAGCATTCGGGGCTGGCAGGTTTTCGCCTGGGAGCTGGCCCTGACGTTTGCAGTTTTGAGGCTTGAATCTCGAAAATGGCTAGAGAGCTGCTAAGTGCATGTCGGAGTTTTTGGATGCGTAAAGAAAGCTGCAGCTCCAGAGTTAGTAGGGCTGTGAATGGGACATTGGTAGAGGTTTCAGGAAAGCAAGAGCATTCGGGGCTGGAGGGTTTCGCCTGGGAGCAGGGCCCTGACGTTTGCAGTTTTGAGGCTTGAATCTCGAAAATGGCTAGAGAGCTGCTAAGTGACATGTCGGAGTTTTTGGATGCCTAAAGAAAGCTGCAGCGCCAGGGTTAGTAGGGCTGTGAATGGGACCATGGTAGAGGTTTCAGGAAAGCAAGAGCATTCGGGCTGGGATGTTTTCCTTGGGAGCTGGGTCTGACGTTTGCAGTTTTGAGGCTTGAATCTCGAAAATGGCTAGAGAGCTGCTAAGTCGCATGTCGGAGTTTTTAGATGCCTAAAGGAGCCTGCAGCTCCAGGGTTAGTAGGGCTGTGAATGGGGCCATGGTAGAGGTTTCAGGAAAGAAAGAGCATTCGGGGCTGGCAGGTTTCGCCTGGGAGCAGGGCCCGACGTTTGCAGTTTTGAGGCTTGAATCTCGAAAATGGCTAGAGAGCTGCTAAGTCGCATGTCGGAGTTTTTGGATGCCTAAAGGAGCCTGCAGCTCCAGGGTTAGTAGGGCTGTGAATGGGACCATGGTAGAGGTTTCAGGAAAGAAAGAGCATTCGGGGCTGGCAGGTTTCGCCTGGGAGCAGGGCCCTGACGTTTGCAGTTTTGAGGCTTGAATCTCGAAAATGGCTAGAGAGCTGCTAAGTGACATGTCGGAGTTTTTGGATGCCTAAAGAAAGCTGCAGCTCCAGGGTTAGTAGGGCTGTGAATGGGACCATGGTAGAGGTTTCAGGAAAGCAAGAGCATTCGGGGCTGGGATGTTTTCCTTGGGAGCTGGGTCTGGACGTTTGCAGTTTTGAGGCTTGAATCTCGAAAATGGCTAGAGAGCTGCTAAGTCGCATGTCGGAGTTTTTGGATGCCTAAAGGAGCCTGCAGCTCCAGGGTTAGTAGGGCTGTGAATGGGCCATGGTAGAGGTTTCAGGAAAGAAAGAGCATTCGGGGCTGGCAGGTTTCGCCTGGGAGCAGGGCCCTGACGTTTGCAGTTTTGAGGCTTGAATCTCGAAATCGGCTAGAGAGCTGCTAAGTGCATGTCGGAGTTTTTGGATGCATAAAGAAAGCTGCAGCTCCAGAGTTAGTAGGGCTGTGAATGGGACATGGTAGAGGTTTCAGGAAAGCAAGAGCATTCGGGGCTGGGATGTTTTCTTGGGAGCTGGGTCTGACGTTTGCAGTTTTGAGGCTTGAATCTCGAAAATGGCTAGAGAGCTGCTAAGTCGCATGTCGGAGTTTTTGGATGCCTAAAGGAGGCTGCAGCTCCAGGGTTAGTAGGGCTGTGAATGGGGCCATGGTAGAGGTTTCAGGAAAGAAAGAGCATTCGGGGCTGGCAGGTTTCGCCTGGGAGCAGGGCCCTGACGTTTGCAGTTTTGAGGCTTGAATCTCGAAAATGGCTAGAGAGCTGCTAGAGTCGCATGTCGGAGTTTTTGGATGCATAAAGAAAGCTGCAGCACCAGAGTTAGTAGGGCTGTGAATGGGACCATGGTAGAGGTTTCAGGAAAGCAAGAGCATTCGGGGCTGGGATGTTTTCCTTGGGAGCTGGGTCTGGACGTTTGCAGTTTTGAGGCTTGAATCTCGAAAATGGCTAGAGAGCTGCTAAGTCGCATGTCGGAGTTTTTGGATGCCTAAAGGAGGCTGCAGCTCCAGGGTTAGTAGGGCTGTGAATGGGGCCATGGTAGAGGTTTCAGGAAAGAAAGAGCATTCGGGGCTGGCAGGTTTCGCCTGGGAGCAGGGCCCTGACGTTTGCAGTTTTGAGGCTTGAATCTCGAAAATGGCTAGAGAGCTGCTAAGTCGCATGTCGGAGTTTTTGGATGCCTAAAGGAGCCTGCAGCTCCAGGGTTAGTAGGGCTGTGAATGGGACCATGGTAGAGGTTTCAGGAAAGAAAGAGCATTCGGGGCTGGCAGGTTTCGCCTGGGAGCAGGGCCCTGACGTTTGCAGTTTTGAGGCTTGAATCTCGAATATGGCTAGAGAGCTGCTAAGTCGCATGTCGGAGTTTTTGGATGCCTAAAGAAAGCTGCAGCTCCAGGGTTAGTAGGGCTGTGAATGGGACATTGGTAGAGGTTTCAGGAAAGAAAGAGCATTCGGGGCTGGCAGGTTTCATCCGGGAGCAGGGCCCTGACGTTTGCAGTTTTGAGGCTTGAATCTCGAATATGGCTAGAGAGCTGCTAAGTGACATGTCGGAGTTTTTGGATGCATAAAGAAAGCTGCAGCGCCAGGGTTAGTAGGGCTGTGAATGGGACCATGGTAGAGGTTTCAGGAAAGCAAGAGCATTCGGGGCTTGGATGTTTTCCTTGGGAGCTGGGTCTGGACGTTTGCAGTTTTGAGGCTTGAATCTCGAAAATGGCTAGAGAGCTGCTAAGTCGCATGTCGGAGTTTTTGGATGCCTAAAGGAGCTGCAGCTCCAGGGTTAGTAGGGCTGTGAATGGGACCATGGTAGAGGTTTCAGGAAAGCAAGAGCATTCGGGGCTGGGATGTTTTCCTTGGGAGCAGGGTCTGACGTTTGCAGTTTTGAGGCTTGAATCTCGAAAATGGCTAGAGAGCTGCTAAGTCGCATGTCGGAGTTTTTGGATGCCAAAGGAGCTGCAGCTCCAGTGTTAGTAGGGCTGTGAATGGGACCATGGTAGAGGTTTCAGGAAAGAAAGAGCATTCGGGGCTGGCAGGTTTCGCCTGGGAGCAGGGCCCTGACGTTTGCAGTTTTGAGGCTTGAATCTCGAAAATGGCTAGAGAGCTGCTAAGTGCATGTCGGAGTTTTTGGATGCCTAAAGAAAGCTGCAGCTCCAGAGTTAGTAGGGCTGTGAATGGGACCATGGTAGAGGTTTCAGGAAAGCAAGAGCATTCGGGGCTGGGATGTTTTCTTGGGAGCAGGGTCTGACTTTTGCAGTTTTGAGGCTTGAATCTCGAAAATGGCTAGAGAGCTGCTAAGTCGCATGTCGGAGTTTTTGGATGCCTAAAGGAGCCTGCAGCTCCAGGGTTAGTAGGGCTGTGAATGGGGCCATGGTAGAGGTTTCAGGAAAGAAAGAGCATTCGGGGCTGGCAGGTTTTGACTGGGAGCAGGGCCCTGACGTTTGCAGTTTTGAGGCTTGAATCTCGAAATGGCTAGAGAGCTGCTAAGTCGCGTGTCGGAGTTTTTGGATGCCTAAAGGAGCTGCAGCTCCAGAGTTAGTAGGGCTGTGAATGGGACCATGGTAGAGGTTTCAGGAAAGCAAGAGCATTCGGGGCTGGCATGTTTTCCTTGGGAGCTGGGACTGGACGTTTGCAGTTTTGAGGCTTGAATCTCGAAAATGGCTAGAGAGCTGCTAAGATGCATGTCGGAGTTTTTGGATGCCTAAAGGAGGCTGCAGCTCCAGGGTTAGTAGGGCTGTGAATGGGGCCATGGTAGAGGTTTCAGGAAAGAAAGAGCATTCGGGGCTGGCAGGTTTCGCCTGGGAGCAGGGCCCTGACGTTTGCAGTTTTGAGGCTTGAATCTCGAAAATGGCTAGAGAGCTGCTAAGTGACATGTCGGAGTTTTTGGATGCATAAAGAAAGCTGCAGCACCAGAGTTAGTAGGGCTGTGAATGGGACCATGGTAGAGGTTTCAGGAAAGCAAGAGCATTCGGGGCTGGGAGGTTTACCATGGGAGCTGGGACATGACGTTTGCAGTTTTGAGGCTTGAATCTCGAAAATGGCTAGAGAGCTGCTAAGTCGCATGTCGGAGTTTTTGGATGCCTAAAGGAGCCTGCAGCTCCAGGGTTAGTAGGGCTGTGAATGGCGCCATGGTAGAGGTTTCAGGAAAGAAAGAGCATTCGGGGCTGGCAGGTTTCGCCTGGGAGCAGGGCCCTGACGTTTGCAGTTTTGAGGCTTGAATCTCGAAAATGGCTAGAGAGCTGCTAAGTGACATGTCGGAGTTTTTGGATGCCTAAAGAAAGCTGCAGCGCCAGAGTTAGTAGGGCTGTGAATGGGCCATGGTAGAGGTTTCAGGAAAGAAAGAGCATTCGGGGCTGGCAGTTTTCGCCTGGGAGCAGCCCTGACGTTTGCAGTTTTGAGGCTTGAATCTCGAAAATGGCTAGAGAGCTGCTAAGTCGCATGTCGGAGTTTTTGGATGCCTAAAGGAGCCTGCAGCTCCAGGGTTAGTAGGGCTGTGAATGGGTCCATGGTAGAGGTTTCAGGAAAGAAAGAGCATTCGGGGCTGGCAGGTTTCGCCTGGGAGCAGGGCCCTGACGTTTGCAGTTTTGAGGCTTGAATCTCGAAAATGGCTAGAGAGCTGCTAAGTGACATGTCGGAGTTTTTGGATGCATAAAGAAAGCTGCAGCACCAGAGTTAGTAGGGCTGTGAATGGGACCATGGTAGAGGTTTCAGGAAAGCAAGAGCATTCGGGGCTGGGATGTTTTCCTTGGGAGCTGGGTCTGGACGTTTGCAGTTTTGAGGCTTGAATCTCGACTATGGCTAGAGAGCTGCTAAGTCGCATGTCGGAGTTTTTGGATGCCTAAAGGAGCTGCAGCTCCAGGGTTAGTAGGGCTGTGAATGGGCCATGGTAGAGGTTTCAGGAAAGAAAGAGCATTCGGGGCTGGCAGGTTTCGCCTGGGAGCAGGGCCCTGACGTTTGCAGTTTTGAGGCTTGAATCTCGAAATGGCTAGAGAGCTGCTAAGTCGCATGTCGGAGTTTTTGGATGCCTAAAGAAAGCTGCAGCTCCAGAGTTAGTAGGGCTGTGAATGGGACCATGGTAGAGGTTTCAGGAAAGCAAGAGCATTCGGGGCTGGGATGTTTTCCTTGGGAGCTGGGTCTGGACGTTTGCAGTTTTGAGGCTTGAATCTCGAAAATGGCTAGAGAGCTGCTAAGTCGCATGTCGGAGTTTTTGGATGCCTAAAGGAGCCTGCAGCTCCAGGGTTAGTAGGGCTGTGAATGGGGCCATGGTAGAGGTTTCAGGAAAGAAAGAGCATTCGGGGCTGGCAGGTTTCGCCTGGGAGCAGGGCCCTGACGTTTGCAGTTTTGAGGCTTGAATCTCGAAATGGCTAGAGAGCTGCTAAGTCGCATGTCGGAGTTTTTGGATGCATAAAGAAAGCTGCAGCTCCAGGGTTAGTAGGGCTGTGAATGGGACATTGGTAGAGGTTTCAGGAAAGAAAGAGCATTCGGGGCTGGGATGTTTTCCTTGGGAGCAGGGCCCTGACGTTTGCAGTTTTGAGGCTTGAATCTCGAAAATGGCTAGAGAGCTGCTAAGTGACATGTCGGAGTTTTTGGATGCATAAAGAAAGCTGCAGCGCCAGAGTTAGTAGGGCTGTGAATGGGACACTGGTAGAGGTTTCAGGAAAGCAAGAGCATTCGGGGCTGGATGTTTTCCTTGGGAGCTGGGTCTGACGTTTGCAGTTTTGAGGCTTGAATCTCGAAAATGGCTAGAGAGCTGCTAAGTCGCATGTCGGAGTTTTTAGATGCCTAAAGGAGCTGCAGCTCCAGGGTTAGTAGGGCTGTGAATGGGGCCATGGTAGAGGTTTCAGGAAAGAAACAGCATTCGGGGCTGGCAGGTTTCGCCTGGGAGCAGGGCCCTGACGTTTGCAGTTTTGAGGCTTGAATCTCGAAAACGGCTAGAGAGCTGCTAAGATGCATGTCGTAGTTTTTGGATGCCTAAAGAAAGCTGCAGCTCCAGGGTTAGTAGGGCTGTGAATGGGACCATGGTAGAGGTTTCAGGAAAGCAAGAGCATTCGGGGCTGGGATGTTTTCCTTTGGAGCTGGGTCTGGACGTTTGCAGTTTTGAGGCTTGAATCTCGAAAATGGCTAGAGAGCTGCTAAGTCGCATGTCGGAGTTTTTGGATGCCTAAAGGAGCCTGCAGCTCCAGGGTTAGTAGGGCTGTGAATGGGGCCATGGTAGAGGTTTCAGGAAAGAAAGAGCATTCGGGGCTGGCAGGTTTCGCCTGGGAGCAGGGCCCTGACGTTTGCAGTTTTGAGGCTTGAATCTCGAAAATGGCTAGAGAGCTGCTAAGTGCATGTCGGAGTTTTTGGATGCCTAAAGAAAGCTGCAGCTCCAGAGTTAGTAGGGCTGTGAATGGGACCATGGTAGAGGTTTCAGGAAAGCAAGAGCATTCGGGGCTGGGATGTTTTCCTTGGGAGCAGGGCCCTGACGTTTGCAGTTTTGAGGCTTGAATCTCGAAAATGGCTAGAGAGCTGCTAAGTCGCATGTCGGAGTTTTTGGATGCCTAAAGGAGCCTGCAGCTCCAGGGTTAGTAGGGCTGTGAATGGGACCATGGTAGAGGTTTCAGGAAAGAAAGAGCATTCGGGGCTGGCAGGTTTCGCCTGGGAGCAGGGCCCTGACGTTTGCAGTTTTGAGGCTTGAATCTCGAAAATGGCTAGAGAGCTGCTAAGTGACATGTCGGAGTTTTTGGATGCCTAAAGAAGCTGCAGCTCCAGGTTAGTAGGGCTGTGAATGGGACATGGTAGAGGTTTCAGGAAAGAAAGAGCATTCGGGGCTGGCAGGTTTCGCCTGGGAGCAGGGCCCTGACGTTTGCAGTTTTGAGGCTTGAATCTCCAATATGGCTAGAGAGCTGCTAAGTGACATGTCAGAGTTTTTGGATGCCTAAAGAAAGCTGAAGCGCCAGAGTTAGTAGGGCTGTGAATGGGACCATGGTAGAGGTTTCAGGAAAGCAAGAGCATTCGGGGCTGGGATGTTTCCTTGGGAGCTGGGTTGGACGTTTGCAGTTTTGAGGCTTGAATCTCGAAAATGGCTAGAGAGCTGCTAAGTCGCATGTCGGAGTTTTTGGATGCCTAAAGGAGCCTGCAGCTCCAGGGTTAGTAGGGCTGTGAATGGGGCCATGGTAGAGGTTTCAGGAAAGAAAGAGCATTCGGGGCTGGCAGGTTTCGCCTGGGAGCAGGGCCCTGACGTTTGCAGTTTTGAGGCTTGAATCTCGAAAATGGCTAGAGAGCTGCTAAGTCGCATGTCGGAGTTTTTGGATGCGTAAAGAAAGCTGCAGCGCCAGAGTTAGTAGGGCTGTGAATGGGACCATGGTAGAGGTTTCAGGAAAGCAAGAGCATTCGGGGCTGGAGGTTTCCTGGGAGCTGGTCTGGACGTTTGCAGTTTTGAGGCTTGAATCTCGAAAATGGCTAGAGAGCTGCTAAGTCGCATGTCGGAGTTTTTGGATGCCTAAAGGAGCTGCAGCTCCAGGGTTAGTAGGGCTGTGAATGGGGCCATGGTAGAGGTTTCAGGAAAGCAAGAGCATTCGGGGCTGGCAGTTTTCCTTGGGAGCAGGGCCCTGACGTTTGCAGTTTTGAGGCTTGAATCTCGAAAATGGCTAGAGAGCTGCTAAGTCGCATGTCGGAGTTTTTAGATGCCTAAAGGAGCTGCAGCTCCAGGGTTAGTAGGGCTGTGAATGGGCCATGGTAGAGGTTTCAGGAAAGAAAGAGCATTCGGGCTGGCAGGTTTCGCCTGGGAGCAGGGCCCTGACGTTTGCAGTTTTGAGGCTTGAATCTCGAAAATGGCTAGAGAGCTGCTAAGTGCATGTCGGAGTTTTTGGATGCCTAAAGAAAGCTGCAGCTCCAGAGTTAGTAGGGCTGTGAATGGGACCATGGTAGAGGTTTCAGGAAAGCAAGAGCATTCGGGGCTGGATGTTTTCCTTGGAGCTGGGCCCTGGACGTTTGCAGTTTTGAGGCTTGAATCTCGAAAATGGCTAGAGAGCTGCTAAGACGCATGTCGGAGTTTTTGGATGCCTAAAGGAGCTGCAGCTCCAGGGTTAGTAGGGCTGTGAATGGGGCCATGGTAGAGGTTTCAGGAAAGAAAGAGCATTCGGGGCTGGCAGGTTTCGCCTGGGAGCAGGGCCCTGACGTTTGCAGTTTTGAGGCTTGAATCTCGAAAATGGCTAGAGAGCTGCTAAGTGACATGTCAGAGTTTTTGGATGCCTAAAGAAAGCTGAAGCGCCAGAGTTAGTAGGGCTGTGAATGGGACCATGGTAGAGGTTTCAGGAAAGCAAGAGCATTCGGGGCTGGATGTTTTCCTTGGAGCTGGGTCTGGACGTTTGCAGTTTTGAGGCTTGAATCTCGAAAATGGCTAGAGAGCTGCTAAGTCGAATGTCGGAGTTTTTGGATGCCTAAAGGAGCCTGCAGCTCCAGGGTTAGTAGGGCTGTGAATGGGACCATGGTAGAGGTTTCAGGAAAGAAAGAGCATTCGGGGCTGGCAGGTTTCGCCTGGGAGCAGGGCCCTGACGTTTGCAGTTTTGAGGCTTGAATCTCGAAAATGGCTAGAGAGCTGCTAAGTCGCATGTCGGAGTTTTTGGATGCGTAAAGAAAGCTGCAGCGCCAGAGTTAGTAGGGCTGTGAATGGGACCATGGTAGAGGTTTCAGGAAAGCAAGAGCATTCGGGGCTGGGATGTTTTCTTGGGAGCTGGGTCTGGACGTTTGCAGTTTTGAGGCTTGAATCTCGAAAATGGCTAGAGAGCTGCTAAGTCGCATGTCGGAGTTTTTGGATGCCTAAAGGAGCCTGCAGCTCCAGGGTTAGTAGGGCTGTGAATGGGGCCATGGTAGAGGTTTCAGGAAAGAAAGAGCATTCGGGGCTGGCAGGTTTCGCCTGGGAGCAGGGCCCTGACGTTTGCAGTTTTGAGGCTTGAATCTCGAATATGGCTAGAGAGCTGCTAAGTCGCATGTCGGAGTTTTTGGATGCCTAAAGGAGCTGCAGCTCCAGGTTAGTAGGGCTGTGAATGGGACATTGGTAGAGGTTTCAGGAAAGCAAGAGCATTCGGGGCTGGGATTTCCTTGGGAGCAGGGCCCTGACGTTTGCAGTTTTGAGGCTTGAATCTCGAAAATGGCTAGAGAGCTGCTAAGATGCATGTCGGAGTTTTTGGATGCCTAAAGAAAGCTGCAGCGCCAGAGTTAGTAGGGCTGTGAATGGGACATGGTAGAGGTTTCAGGAAAGCAAGAGCATTCGGGGCTGGGATGTTTTCTTGGGAGCTGGGTCTGGACGTTTGCAGTTTTGAGGCTTGAATCTCGAATATGGCTAGAGAGCTGCTAAGTGACATGTCGGAGTTTTTGGATGCCTAAAGGAGCTGCAGCGCCAGAGTTAGTAGGGCTGTGAATGGGCCATGGTAGAGGTTTCAGGAAAGCAAGAGCATTCGGGCTGGGCAGGTTTCGCCTGGGAGCAGGGCCCTGACGTTTGCAGTTTTGAGGCTTGAATCTCGAAAATGGCTAGAGAGCTGCTAAGTCGCATGTCGGAGTTTTTGGATGCCTAAAGAAAGCTGCAGCTCCAGGGTTAGTAGGGCTGTGAATGGGACCATGGTAGAGGTTTCAGGAAAGCAAGAGCATTCGGGGCTGGGAGGTTTTCCTTGGGAGCTGGGTCTGGACGTTTGCAGTTTTGAGGCTTGAATCTCGAAAATGGCTAGAGAGC
Source organism: Grus americana (assembly GCF_028858705.1). Classification (NCBI taxonomy): domain Eukaryota; kingdom Metazoa; phylum Chordata; class Aves; order Gruiformes; family Gruidae; genus Grus; species Grus americana. The sequence continues at coordinate 22,148 of NW_026561579.1, forward strand.
TGCTAAGTCGCATGTCGGAGTTTTTGGATGCCTAAAGGAGCTGCAGCTCCAGGGTTAGTAGGGCTGTGAATGGGGCCATGGTAGAGGTTTCAGGAAAGAAAGAGCATTCGGGGCTGGCAGGTTTCGCCTGGGAGCAGGGCCCTGACGTTTGCAGTTTTGAGGCTTGAATCTCGAATATGGCTAGAGAGCTGCTAAGTCGCATGTCGGAGTTTTGGATGCCTAAAGGAGCCTGCAGCTCCAGGGTTAGTAGGGCTGTGAATGGGACCATGGTAGAGGTTTCAGGAAAGAAAGAGCATTCGGGGCTGGCAGGTTTCGCCTGGGAGCAGGGCCCTGGACGTTTGCAGTTTTGAGGCTTGAATCTCGAAAAAGGCTAGAGAGCTGCTAAGTGACATGTCGGAGTTTTTGGATGCGTAAAGAAAGCTGCAGCTCCAGGGTTAGTAGGGCTGTGAATGGGACCATGGTAGAGGTTTCAGGAAAGCAAGAGCATTCGGGGCTGGGATGTTTTCCTTGGGAGCAGGGTCTGGACGTTTGCAGTTTTGAGGCTTGAATCTCGAATATGGCTAGAGAGCTGCTAAGTCGCATGTCGGAGTTTTTGGATGCCTAAAGGAGCTGCAGCTCCAGGGTTAGTAGGGCTGTGAATGGGGCCATGGTAGAGGTTTCAGGAAAAGAAACAGCATTCGGGGCTGGCAGGTTTCGCCTGGGAGCAGGGCCCTGACGTTTGCAGTTTTGAGGCTTGAATCTCCAATATGGCTAGAGAGCTGCTAAGTCGCATGTCGGAGTTTTTGGATGCCTAAAGAAAGCTGCAGCGCCAGAGTTAGTAGGGCTGTGAATGGGACATTGGTAGAGGTTTCAGGAAAGAAAGAGCATTCGGGGCTGGCAGGTTTCGCCTGGGAGCAGGGCCCTGACGTTTGCAGTTTTGAGGCTTGAATCTCCAATATGGCTAGAGAGCTGCTAAGTGACGCATGTCGGAGTTTTTGGATGCCTAAAGGAGCTGCAGCTCCAGGGTTAGTAGGGCTGTGAATGGGGCCATGGTAGAGGTTTCAGGAAAGAAAGAGCATTCGGGGCTGGCAGGTTTCGCCTGGGAGCAGGGCCCTGACGTTTGCAGTTTTGAGGCTTGAATCTCGAAAATGGCTAGAGAGCTGCTAAGTGCATGTCGGAGTTTTTGGATGCCTAAAGAAAGCTGCAGCTCCAGGGTTAGTAGGGCTGTGAATGGGACCATGGTAGAGGTTTCAGGAAAGCAAGAGCATTCGGGGCTGGATGTTTCCTTGGGAGCTGGGTCTGACGTTTGCAGTTTTGAGGCTTGAATCTCGAAAATGGCTAGAGAGCTGCTAAGTGATGTCGGAGTTTTTGGATGCCTAAAGGAGCCTGCAGCTCCAGGGTTAGTAGGGCTGTGAATGGGGCCATGGTAGAGGTTTCAGGAAAGAAAGAGCATTCGGGGCTGGCAGGTTTCGCCTGGGAGCAGGGCCCTGACGTTTGCAGTTTTGAGGCTTGAATCTCGAAAATGGCTAGAGAGCTGCTAAGTGACATGTCGGAGTTTTTGGATGCATAAAGAAAGCTGCAGCGCCAGAGTTAGTAGGGCTGTGAATGGGCCATGGTAGAGGTTTCAGGAAAGCAAGAGCATTCGGGGCTGGATGTTTCCTTGGAGCTGGGTCTGACGTTTGCAGTTTTGAGGCTTGAATCTCGAAAATGGCTAGAGAGCTGCTAAGTGACATGTCGGAGTTTTTGGATGCCTAAAGAAAGCTGCAGCTCCAGGGTTAGTAGGGCTGTGAATGGGACATTGGTAGAGGTTTCAGGAAAGCAAGAGCATTCGGGGCTGGATGTTTCTTGGGAGCTGGGTCTGGACGTTTGCAGTTTTGAGGCTTGAATCTCGAAAATGGCTAGAGAGCTGCTAAGTCGCATGTCGGAGTTTTTGGATGCCTAAAGGAGCCTGCAGCTCCAGGGTTAGTAGGGCTGTGAATGGGACCATGGTAGAGGTTTCAGGAAAGAAAGAGCATTCGGGGCTGGCAGGTTTCGCCTGGGAGCAGGGCCCTGACGTTTGCAGTTTTGAGGCTTGAATCTCGAATATGGCTAGAGAGCTGCTAAGTCGCATGTCGGAGTTTTTGGATGCCTAAAGAAAGCTGCAGCTCCAGGGTTAGTAGGGCTGTGAATGGGGCCATGGTAGAGGTTTCAGGAAAGAAAGAGCATTCGGGGCTGGCAGGTTTCGCCTGGGAGCAGGGCCCTGACGTTTGCAGTTTTGAGGCTTGAATCTCGAAAATGGCTAGAGAGCTGCTAAGTCGCATGTCGGAGTTTTTGGATGCCTAAAGAAAGCTGCAGCGCCAGAGTTAGTAGGGCTGTGAATGGGACCATGGTAGAGGTTTCAGGAAAGCAAGAGCATTCGGGGCTGGGTGTTTTCCTTGGGAGCTGGGTCTGGACGTTTGCAGTTTTGAGGCTTGAATCTCGAAAATGGCTAGAGAGCTGCTAAGTCGCATGTCGGAGTTTTTGGATGCCTAAAGGAGCCTGCAGCTCCAGGGTTAGTAGGGCTGTGAATGGGGCCATGGTAGAGGTTTCAGGAAAGAAAGAGCATTCGGGGCTGGCAGGTTTCGCCTGGGAGCAGGGCCCTGACGTTTGCAGTTTTGAGGCTTGAATCTCGAAAACGGCTAGAGAGCTGCTAAGTGACATGTCGGAGTTTTTGGATGCGTAAAGAAAGCTGCAGCTCCAGGGTTAGTAGGGCTGTGAATGGGACCATGGTAGAGGTTTCAGGAAAGAAAGAGCATTCGGGGCTGGCAGGTTTTGCCTGGGAGCAGGGCCCTGACGTTTGCAGTTTTGAGGCTTGAATCTCGAAAACGGCTAGAGAGCTGCTAAGTCGCATGTCGGAGTTTTTGGATGCCTAAAGGAGCCTGCAGCTCCAGGGTTAGTAGGGCTGTGAATGGGACATTGGTAGAGGTTTCAGGAAAGAAAGAGCATTCGGGGCTGGCAGGTTTCGCCTGGGAGCAGGGCCCTGACGTTTGCAGTTTTGAGGCTTGAATCTCGAAAATGGCTAGAGAGCTGCTAAGTGACATGTCGGAGTTTTTGGATGCATAAAGAAAGCTGCAGCGCCAGAGTTAGTAGGGCTGTGAATGGGACATTGGTAGAGGTTTCAGGAAAGAAAGAGCATTCGGGGCTGGCAGGTTTCGCCTGGGAGCTGGGTCTGGACGTTTGCAGTTTTGAGGCTTGAATCTCGAAAATGGCTAGAGAGCTGCTAAGTGACATGTCGGAGTTTTTGGATGCATAAAGAAAGCTGCAGCTCCAGAGTTAGTAGGGCTGTGAATGGGACCATGGTAGAGGTTTCAGGAAAGAAAGAGCATTCGGGGCTGGCAGGTTTCGCCTGGGAGCAGGGCCCTGACGTTTGCAGTTTTGAGGCTTGAATCTCGAAAATGGCTAGAGAGCTGCTAAGTGACATGTCGGAGTTTTTGGATGCCTAAAGAAAGCTGCAGCGCCAGAGTTAGTAGGGCTGTGAATGGACCATGGTAGAGGTTTCAGGAAAGCAAGAGCATTCGGGGCTGGGATATTTTCCTGGGAGCTGGGTCTGGACGTTTGCAGTTTTGAGGCTTGAATCTCGAAAATGGCTAGAGAGCTGCTAAGTCGCATGTCGGAGTTTTTGGATGCCTAAAGGAGCTGCAGCTCCAGGGTTAGTAGGGCTGTGAATGGGGCCATGGTAGAGGTTTCAGGAAAGAAAGAGCATTCGGGGCTGGAGGTTCGCCTGGGAGCAGGGCCTGACGTTTGCAGTTTTGAGGCTTGAATCTCGAAATGGCTAGAGAGCTGCTAAGTGCATGTCGGAGTTTTTGGATGCCTAAAGGAGCTGCAGCTCCAGGGTTAGTAGGGCTGTGAATGGGACATTGGTAGAGGTTTCAGGAAAGAAAGAGCATTCGGGGCTGGGATTTCCCTGGGAGCAGGGCCCTGACGTTTGCAGTTTTGAGGCTTGAATCTCGAAAATGGCTAGAGAGCTGCTAAGTGACATGTCGGAGTTTTTGGATGCATAAAGAAAGCTGCAGCTCCAGAGTTAGTAGGGCTGTGAATGGGACCATGGTAGAGGTTTCAGGAAAGCAAGAGCATTCGGGGCTGGATGTTTTCCTGGGAGCTGGTCTGGACGTTTGCAGTTTTGAGGCTTGAATCTCGAAAATGGCTAGAGAGCTGCTAAGATGCATGTCGGAGTTTTTGGATGCCTAAAGGAGCCTGCAGCTCCAGGGTTAGTAGGGCTGTGAATGGGGCCATGGTAGAGGTTTCAGGAAAGAAAGAGCATTCGGGGCTGGCAGGTTTCGCCTGGGAGCAGGCCCTGACGTTTGCAGTTTTGAGGCTTGAATCTCGAATATGGCTAGAGAGCTGCTAAGTCGCATGTCGGAGTTTTTGGATGCCTAAAGAAAGCTGCAGCTCCAGGGTTAGTAGGGCTGTGAATGGGGCCATGGTAGAGGTTTCAGGAAAGCAAGAGCATTCGGGGCTGGCAGGTTTCGCCTGGGAGCAGGGTCTGGACGTTTGCAGTTTTGAGGCTTGAATCTCGAAATGGCTAGAGAGCTGCTAAGTGCGCATGTCGGAGTTTTTGGATGCCTAAAGGAGCCTGCAGCTCCAGGGTTAGTAGGGCTGTGAATGGGCCATGGTAGAGGTTTCAGGAAAGAAAGAGCATTCGGGGCTGGCAGGTTTCGCCTGGGAGCAGGGCCCTGACGTTTGCAGTTTTGAGGCTTGAATCTCGAAAATGGCTAGAGAGCTGCTAAGTGCATGTCGGAGTTTTTGGATGCCTAAAGAAAGCTGCAGCTCCAGGGTTAGTAGGGCTGTGAATGGGCCATGGTAGAGGTTTCAGGAAAGAAAGAGCATTCGGGGCTGGCAGGTTTCCTGGGAGCAGGCCCTGACGTTTGCAGTTTTGAGGCTTGAATCTCGAATATGGCTAGAGAGCTGCTAAGTGACATGTCTGAGTTTTTGGATGCCTAAAGGAGCTGCAGCTCCAGGGTTAGTAGGGCTGTGAATGGGACCATGGTAGAGGTTTCAGGAAAGAATAGCCATTAGGGGCTGGCAGGTTTCGCCTGGGAGCAGGGCCCTGACGTTTGCAGTTTTGAGGCTTGAATCTCGAAAATGGCTAGAGAGCTGCTAAGTGACATGTCGGAGTTTTTGGATGCATAAAGAAAGCTGCAGCACCAGAGTTAGTAGGGCTGTGAATGGGACCATGGTAGAGGTTTCAGGAAAGCAAGAGCATTCGGGGCTGGCATGTTTACCATGGGAGCTGGGACATGACGTTTGCAGTTTTGAGGCTTGAATCTCGAAATGGCTAGAGAGCTGCTAAGACATGTCGGAGTTTTTGGATGCCTAAAGGAGCTGCAGCTCCAGGGTTAGTAGGGCTGTGAATGGGACCATGGTAGAGGTTTCAGGAAAGAAAGAGCATTCGGGGCTGGCAGGTTTCGCCTGGGAGCAGGGCCCTGACGTTTGCAGTTTTGAGGCTTGAATCTCGAAACGGCTAGAGAGCTGCTAAGTGACATCTCGGAGTTTTTGGATGCCTAGAAAGCTGCAGCTCCAGAGTTAGTAGGGCTGTGAATGGGACCATGGTAGAGGTTTCAGGAAAGCAAGAGCATTCGGGGCTGGCAGGTTTCCTTGGAGCTGGTCTGGACGTTTGCAGTTTTGAGGCTTGAATCTCGAAAATGGCTAGAGAGCTGCTAAGTGCATGTCGGAGTTTTTGGATGCCTAAAGAAAGCTGCAGCTCCAGGTTAGTAGGGCTGTGAATGGGACATGGTAGAGGTTTCAGGAAAGCAAGAGCATTCGGGGCTGGGATGTTTTCCTTGGGAGCTGGGTCTGGACGTTTGCAGTTTTGAGGCTTGAATCTCGAAATGGCTAGAGAGCTGCTAAGTGAATGTCGGAGTTTTTGGATGCCTAAAGGAGCTGCAGCTCCAGGGTTAGTAGGGCTGTGAATGGGACCATGGTAGAGGTTTCAGGAAAGAAAGAGCATTCGGGGCTGGCAGGTTTCGCCTGGGAGCAGGCCCTGACGTTTGCAGTTTTGAGGCTTGAATCTCGAAAATGGCTAGAGAGCTGCTAAGTCGCATGTCGGAGTTTTTGGATGCCTAAAGGAGCTGCAGCTCCAGGGTTAGTAGGGCTGTGAATGGGACATTGGTAGAGGTTTCAGGAAAGAAAGAGCATTCGGGGCTGGCAGGTTTCGCCTGGGAGCAGGGCCCTGACGTTTGCAGTTTTGAGGCTTGAATCTCGAAAATGGCTAGAGAGCTGCTAAGTCGCATGTCGGAGTTTTTGGATGCCTAAAGAAAGCTGCAGCTCCAGGGTTAGTAGGGCTGTGAATGGACCATGGTAGAGGTTTCAGGAAAGCAAGAGCATTCGGGGCTGGGATGTTTTCCTTGGGAGCTGGGTCTGGACGTTTGCAGTTTTGAGGCTTGAATCTCGAAATGGCTAGAGAGCTGCTAAGTCGCATGTCGGAGTTTTTGGATGCCTAAAGGAGCCTGCAGCTCCAGGGTTAGTAGGGCTGTGAATGGGGCCATGGTAGAGGTTTCAGGAAAGAAAGAGCATTCGGGGCTGGCAGGTTTCGCCTGGGAGCAGGGCCCTGACGTTTGCAGTTTTGAGGCTTGAATCTCGAAAATGGCTAGAGAGCTGCTAAGTGACATGTCGGAGTTTTTGGATGCATAAAGAAAGCTGCAGCGCCAGAGTTAGTAGGGCTGTGAATGGGACACTGGTAGAGGTTTCAGGAAAGAAAGAGCATTCGGGGCTGGCAGGTTTCGCCTGGGAGCAGGGCCCTGACGTTTGCAGTTTTGAGGCTTGAATCTCGAAAATGGCTAGAGAGCTGCTAAGTCGCATGTCGGAGTTTTTGGATGCCTAAAGAAAGCTGCAGCTCCAGGGTTAGTAGGGCTGTGAATGGGACCATGGTAGAGGTTTCAGGAAAGCAAGAGCATTCGGGGCTGGGATGTTTCCTTGGGAGCTGGGTCTGGACGTTTGCAGTTTTGAGGCTTGAATCTCGACTATGGCTAGAGAGCTGCTAAGTCGCATGTCGGAGTTTTTGGATGCCTAAAGGAGCCTGCAGCTCCAGGGTTAGTAGGGCTGTGAATGGGACCATGGTAGAGGTTTCAGGAAAGCAAGAGCATTCGGGGCTGGCAGGTTTCGCCTGGGAGCAGGGCCCTGACGTTTGCAGTTTTGAGGCTTGAATCTCGAAAATGGCTAGAGAGCTGCTAAGTGCATGTCGGAGTTTTTGGATGCCTAAAGAAAGCTGCAGCGCCAGTGTTAGTAGGGCTGTGAATGGGACCATGGTAGAGGTTTCAGGAAAGCAAGAGCATTCGGGGCTGGATGTTTTCCTGGGAGCAGGGTCTGGACGTTTGCAGTTTTGAGGCTTGAATCTCGACTATGGCTAGAGAGCTGCTAAGTCGCATGTCGGAGTTTTTGGATGCCTAAAGAGCCTGCAGCTCCAGGGTTAGGAGGGCTGTGAATGGCGCCATGGTAGAGGTTTCAGGAAAGAAAGAGCATTCGGGGCTGGCAGGTTTCGCCTGGGAGCAGGGCCCTGACGTTTGCAGTTTTGAGGCTTGAATCTCGAAAATGGCTAGAGAGCTGCTAAGTCGCATGTCGGAGTTTTTGGATGCCTAAAGGAGCTGCAGCTCCAGGGTTAGTAGGGCTGTGAATGGGCCATGGTAGAGGTTTCAGGAAAGAAGAGCATTCGGGGCTGGAGGTTTCGCCTGGGAGCAGGGCCCTGACGTTTGCAGTTTTGAGGCTTGAATCTCGAAAATGGCTAGAGAGCTGCTAAGTCGCATGTCGGAGTTTTTGGATGCCTAAAGAAGCTGCAGCTCCAGGGTTAGTAGGGCTGTGAATGGGACCATGGTAGAGGTTTCAGGAAAGAAAGAGCATTCGGGGCTGGGAGGTTTTCCTGGGAGCAGGGCCCTGACGTTTGCAGTTTTGAGGCTTGAATCTCGAAAATGGCTAGAGAGCTGCTAAGTCGCATGTCGGAGTTTTTGGATGCCTAAAGGAGCCTGCAGCTCCAGGTTAGTAGGGCTGTGAATGGGCCATGGTAGAGGTTTCAGGAAAGAAAGAGCATTCGGGGCTGGCAGGTTTCGCCTGGGAGCAGGGCCCTGACGTTTGCAGTTTTGAGGCTTGAATCTCGAAAATGGCTAGAGAGCTGCTAAGTCGCATGTCGGAGTTTTTGGATGCCTAAAGAAAGCTGCAGCGCCAGAGTTAGTAGGGCTGTGAATGGGACCATGGTAGAGGTTTCAGGAAAGAAAGAGCATTCGGGGCTGGCAGGTTTCGCCTGGGAGCAGGGCCCTGACGTTTGCAGTTTTGAGGCTTGAATCTCGAAAATGGCTAGAGAGCTGCTAAGACGCATGTCGGAGTTTTTGGATGCCTAAAGGAGCCTGCAGCTCCAGGGTTAGTAGGGCTGTGAATGGGACCATGGTAGAGGTTTCAGGAAAGAAAGAGCATTCGGGGCTGGCAGGTTTCGCCTGGGAGCAGGGCTGGACGTTTGCAGTTTTGAGGCTTGAATCTCGAAAATGGCTAGAGAGCTGCTAAGTGACATGTCGGAGTTTTTGGATGCCTAAAGAAAGCTGCAGCTCCAGAGTTAGTAGGGCTGTGAATGGGACATTGGTAGAGGTTTCAGGAAAGAAAGAGCATTCGGGGCTGGGATGTTTTCCTTGGGAGCTGGGTCTGGACGTTTGCAGTTTTGAGGCTTGAATCTCGAAAATGGCTAGAGAGCTGCTAAGTCGCATGTCGGAGTTTTTGGATGCCTAAAGGAGCCTGCAGCTCCAGGGTTAGTAGGGCTGTGAATGGGACCATGGTAGAGGTTTCAGGAAAGCAAGAGCATTCGGGGCTGGCGGTTTCGCCTGGGAGCAGGGCCCTGACGTTTGCAGTTTTGAGGCTTGAATCTCGAAAATGGCTAGAGAGCTGCTAAGTGACATGTCGGAGTTTTTGGATGCATAAAGAAAGCTGCAGCACCAGAGTTAGTAGGGCTGTGAATGGGACATTGGTAGAGGTTTCAGGAAAGAAAGAGCATTCGGGGCTGGCAGGTTCGCCTGGGAGCAGGGCCCTGACGTTTGCAGTTTTGAGGCTTGAATCTCGAATATGGCTAGAGAGCTGCTAAGTCGCATGTCGGAGTTTTTGGATGCCTAAAGAAAGCTGCAGCTCCAGAGTTAGTAGGGCTGTGAATGGGACATGGTAGAGGTTTCAGGAAAGAAAGAGCATTCGGGGCTGGCAGGTTTCGCCTGGGAGCAGGGCCCTGACGTTTGCAGTTTTGAGGCTTGAATCTCGAAACGGCTAGAGATCTGCTAAGTGACATGTCGGAGTTTTTGGATGCCTAAAGAAAGCTGCAGCACCAGAGTTAGTAGGGCTGTGAATGGGGCCATGGTAGAGGTTTCAGGAAAGAAAGAGCATTCGGGGCTGGGATGTTTCCTTGGGAGCAGGGCTGACGTTTGCAGTTTTGAGGCTTGAATCTCGAAAATGGCTAGAGAGCTGCTAAGTGCATGTCGGAGTTTTTGGATGCCTAAAGGAGCTGCAGGCTCCAGGGTTAGTAGGGCTGTGAATGGGACCATGGTAGAGGTTTCAGGAAAGCAAGAGCATTCGGGGCTGGCAGGTTTCGCCTGGGAGCAGGGCCCTGGACGTTTGCAGTTTTGAGGCTTGAATCTCGAAATGGCTAGAGAGCTGCTAAGTCGCATGTCGGAGTTTTTGGATGCCTAAAGGAGCTGCAGCTCCAGGGTTAGTAGGGCTGTGAATGGCGCCATGGTAGAGGTTTCAGGAAAGAAAGAGCATTCGGGGCTGGCAGGTTTCGCCTGGGAGCAGGGCCCTGACGTTTGCAGTTTTGAGGCTTGAATCTCGAAAATGGCTAGAGAGCTGCTAAGTGACATGTCGGAGTTTTTGGATGCATAAAGAAAGCTGCAGCACCAGAGTTAGTAGGGCTGTGAATGGGACCATGGTAGAGGTTTCAGGAAAGCAAGAGCATTCGGGGCTGGGATGTTTTCCTTGGGAGCAGGGCCTGGACGTTTGCAGTTTTGAGGCTTGAATCTCGACTATGGCTAGAGAGCTGCTAAGTCGCATGTCGGAGTTTTTGGATGCCTAAAGGAGGCTGCAGCTCCAGGGTTAGTAGGGCTGTGAATGGCGCCATGGTAGAGGTTTCAGGAAAGAAAGAGCATTCGGGGCTGGCAGGTTTCGCCTGGGAGCAGGGCCCTGACGTTTGCAGTTTTGAGGCTTGAATCTCGAAAATGGCTAGAGAGCTGCTAAGTGACATGTCGGAGTTTTTGGATGCCTAAAGGAGCTGCAGCTCCAGGGTTAGTAGGGCTGTGAATGGGACCATGGTAGAGGTTTCAGGAAAGAAAGAGCATTCGGGGCTGGCAGGTTTCGCCTGGGAGCAGGGCCCTGACGTTTGCAGTTTTGAGGCTTGAATCTCGAATATGGCTAGAGAGCTGCTAAGACGCATGTCGGAGTTTTTGGATGCCTAAAGGAGCCTGCAGCTCCAGGGTTAGTAGGGCTGTGAATGGGCCATGGTAGAGGTTTCAGGAAAGAAAGAGCATTCGGGGCTGGCAGGTTTCCTTGGGAGCTGGGTCTGGACTTTTGCAGTTTTGAGGCTTGAATCTCGAAAATGGCTAGAGAGCTGCTAAGTGACATGTCGGAGTTTTTGGATGCATAAAGAAAGCTGCAGCACCAGAGTTAGTAGGGCTGTGAATGGGACCATGGTAGAGGTTTCAGGAAAGCAAGAGCATTCGGGGCTGGATGTTTCCTGGGAGCAGGGTCTGGACGTTTGCAGTTTTGAGGCTTGAATCTCGAAAATGGCTAGAGAGCTGCTAAGTCGCATGTCGGAGTTTTTGGATGCCTAAAGAAAGCTGCAGCTCCAGGGTTAGTAGGGCTGTGAATGGGACCATGGTAGAGGTTTCAGGAAAGAAAGAGCATTCGGGGCTGGCAGGTTTCGCCTGGGAGCAGGGCCCTGACGTTTGCAGTTTTGAGGCTTGAATCTCGAAAATGGCTAGAGAGCTGCTAAGTGACATGTCGTAGTTTTTGGATGCATAAAGAAAGCTGCAGCTCCAGAGTTAGTAGGGCTGTGAATGGGACATGGTAGAGGTTTCAGGAAAGAAAGAGCATTCGGGGCTGGCATGTTTCGCCTGGGAGCAGGCCCTGACGTTTGCAGTTTTGAGGCTTGAATCTCGATATGGCTAGAGAGCTGCTAAGTCGCATGTCGGAGTTTTTGGATGCATAAAGAAAGCTGCAGCGCCAGAGTTAGTAGGGCTGTGAATGGGACCATGGTAGAGGTTTCAGGAAAGAAAGAGCATTCGGGGCTGGCAGGTTTCGCCTGGGAGCAGGGCCCTGACGTTTGCAGTTTTGAGGCTTGAATCTCGAAAACGGCTAGAGAGCTGCTAAGATGCATGTCGGAGTTTTTGGATGCCTAAAGAAAGCTGCAGCGCCAGAGTTAGTAGGGCTGTGAATGGGACCATGGTAGAGGTTTCAGGAAAGCAAGAGCATTCGGGGCTGGCAGTTTTCCTTGGGAGCAGGGCCCTGACGTTTGCAGTTTTGAGGCTTGAATCTCGAAAATGGCTAGAGAGCTGCTAAGTCGCATGTCGGAGTTTTTGGATGCCTAAAGGAGCCTGCAGCTCCAGGGTTAGTAGGGCTGTGAATGGCGCCATGGTAGAGGTTTCAGGAAAGAAAGAGCATTCGGGGCTGGCAGGTTTCGCCTGGGAGCAGGGCCCTGACGTTTGCAGTTTTGAGGCTTGAATCTCGAAAATGGCTAGAGAGCTGCTAAGTGCATGTCGGAGTTTTTGGATGCATAAAGAAAGCTGCAGCTCCAGAGTTAGTAGGGCTGTGAATGGGACCATGGTAGAGGTTTCAGGAAAGCAAGAGCATTCGGGGCTGGGATGTTTTCCTTGGGAGCTGGGCCTGGACGTTTGCAGTTTTGAGGCTTGAATCTCGAATATGGCTAGAGAGCTGCTAAGTCGCATGTCGGAGTTTTTGGATGCCTAAAGGAGCCTGCAGCTCCAGGGTTAGGAGGGCTGTGAATGGGCCATGGTAGAGGTTTCAGGAAAGAAAGAGCATTCGGGGCTGGCAGGTTTCGCCTGGGAGCAGGGCCCTGACGTTTGCAGTTTTGAGGCTTGAATCTCGAAAATGGCTAGAGAGCTGCTAAGTCGCATGTCGGAGTTTTTGGATGCATAAAGAAAGCTGCAGCTCCAGGGTTAGTAGGGCTGTGAATGGGACCATGGTAGAGGTTTCAGGAAAGAAAGAGCATTCGGGGCTGGCAGGTTTCGCCTGGGAGCAGGGCCCTGACGTTTGCAGTTTTGAGGCTTGAATCTCGAAAATGGCTAGAGAGCTGCTAAGTGCATGTCGGAGTTTTTGGATGCCTAAAGAGCCTGCAGCTCCAGGGTTAGTAGGGCTGTGAATGGGCCATGGTAGAGGTTTCAGGAAAGAAAGAGCATTCGGGGCTGGCAGGTTTCGCCTGGGAGCAGGGCCTGACGTTTGCAGTTTTGAGGCTTGAATCTCGAATATGGCTAGAGAGCTGCTAAGTGACATGTCGGAGTTTTTGGATGCCTAAAGAAAGCTGCAGCTCCAGAGTTAGTAGGGCTGTGAATGGGACCATGGTAGAGGTTTCAGGAAAGCAAGAGCATTCGGGGCTGGGATGTTTTCCTTGGGAGCTGGGTCTGGACGTTTGCAGTTTTGAGGCTTGAATCTCGAAAATGGCTAGAGAGCTGCTAAGTCGCATGTCGGAGTTTTTGGATGCCTAAAGGAGCCTGCAGCTCCAGGGTTAGTAGGGCTGTGAATGGCGCCATGGTAGAGGTTTCAGGAAAGAAAGAGCATTCGGGGCTGGCAGGTTTCGCCTGGGAGCAGGGCCCTGACGTTTGCAGTTTTGAGGCTTGAATCTCGAAAACGGCTAGAGAGCTGCTAAGATGCATGTCGGAGTTTTTGGATGCCTAAAGAAAGCTGCAGCTCCAGGGTTAGTAGGGCTGTGAATGGGACCATGGTAGAGGTTTCAGGAAAGAAAGAGCATTCGGGGCTGGCAGGTTTCGCCTGGGAGCAGGGCCCTGACGTTTGCAGTTTTGAGGCTTGAATCTCGAAAATGGCTAGAGAGCTGCTAAGTCGCATGTCGGAGTTTTTGGATGCCTAAAGGAGCCTGCAGCTCCAGGGTTAGTAGGGCTGTGAATGGCGCCATGGTAGAGGTTTCAGGAAAGAAAGAGCATTCGGGGCTGGCAGGTTTCGCCTGGGAGCAGGGCCCTGACGTTTGCAGTTTTGAGGCTTGAATCTCGAAAATGGCTAGAGAGCTGCTAAGTGACATGTCGGAGTTTTTGGATGCATAAAGAAAGCTGCAGCTCCAGGGTTAGTAGGGCTGTGAATGGGACATTGGTAGAGGTTTCAGGAAAGAAAGAGCATTCGGGGCTTGGATGTTTTCCTTGGGAGCTGGGTCTGGACGTTTGCAGTTTTGAGGCTTGAATCTCGAAAATGGCTAGAGAGCTGCTAAGTCGCATGTCGGAGTTTTTGGATGCCTAAAGGAGCCTGCAGCTCCAGGGTTAGTAGGGCTGTGAATGGCGCCATGGTAGAGGTTTCAGGAAAGAAAGAGCATTCGGGGCTGGCAGGTTTCGCCTGGGAGCAGGGCCCTGACGTTTGCAGTTTTGAGGCTTGAATCTCGAAAACGGCTAGAGAGCTGCTAAGATGCATGTCGGAGTTTTTGGATGCCTAAAGAAAGCTGCAGCTCCAGAGTTAGTAGGGCTGTGAATGGGACCATGGTAGAGGTTTCAGGAAAGCAAGAGCATTCGGGGCTGGGATGTTTTCCTTGGGAGCTGGGTCTGGACGTTTGCAGTTTTGAGGCTTGAATCTCGAAAATGGCTAGAGAGCTGCTAAGTCGCATGTCGGAGTTTTTGGATGCCTAAAGGAGCCTGCAGCTCCAGGGTTAGTAGGGCTGTGAATGGGACATTGGTAGAGGTTTCAGGAAAGAAAGAGCATTCGGGGCTGGCAGGTTTCGCCTGGGAGCAGGGCCCTGACGTTTGCAGTTTTGAGGCTTGAATCTCGAAAATGGCTAGAGAGCTGCTAAGTAGCATGTCGGAGTTTTTGGATGCCTAAAGGAGCCTGCAGCTCCAGGGTTAGTAGGGCTGTGAATGGGACATTGGTAGAGGTTTCAGGAAAGAAAGAGCATTCGGGGCTGGCAGGTTTCGCCTGGGAGCAGGGCCCTGACGTTTGCAGTTTTGAGGCTTGAATCTCGAAAATGGCTAGAGAGCTGCTAAGTGCATGTCGGAGTTTTTGGATGCCTAAAGGAAAGCTGCAGCCAGAGTTAGTAGGGCTGTGAATGGGACATTGGTAGAGGTTTCAGGAAAGAAAGAGCATTCGGGCTGGCAGGTTTCGCCTGGGAGCAGGGCCCTGACGTTTGCAGTTTTGAGGCTTGAATCTCAAAAACGGCTAGAGAGCTGCTAAGTCGCATGTCGGAGTTTTTGGATGCATAAAGAAAGCTGCAGCTCCAGAGTTAGTAGGGCTGTGAATGGGACCATGGTAGAGGTTTCAGGAAAGAAAGAGCATTCGGGGCTGGGATGTTTTCCTTATGAGCTGGGTCTGGACGTTTGCAGTTTTGAGGCTTGAATCTCGAATATGGCTAGAGAGCTGCTAAGTCGCATGTCGGAGTTTTTAGATGCCTAAAGGAGCCTGCAGCTCCAGGGTTAGTAGGGCTGTGAATGGGGGCCATGGTAGAGGTTTCAGGAAAGAAAGAGCATTCGGGGCTGGCAGGTTTCGCCTGGGAGCTGGGTCTGGACGTTTGCAGTTTTGAGGCTTGAATCTCGAAAATGGCTAGAGAGCTGCTAAGTCGCATGTCGGAGTTTTTGGATGCATAAAGAAAGCTGCAGCGCCAGAGTTAGTAGGGCTGTGAATGGGACCATGGTAGAGGTTTCAGGAAAGCAAGAGCATTCGGGGCTGGGATGTTTTCCTTGGGAGCTGGGTCTGGACGTTTGCAGTTTTGAGGCTTGAATCTCGAATATGGCTAGAGAGCTGCTAAGTCGCATGTCGGAGTTTTTGGATGCCTAAAGGAGCCTGCAGCTCCAGGGTTAGTAGGGCTGTGATGGGACCATGGTAGAGGTTTCAGGAAAGCAAGAGCATTCGGGGCTGGCAGGTTTCGCCTGGGAGCAGGGCCCTGACGTTTGCAGTTTTGAGGCTTGAATCTCGAATATGGCTAGAGAGCTGCTAAGACGCATGTCGGAGTTTTTGGATGCATAAAGGAGCTGCAGCTCCAGGTTAGTAGGGCTGTGAATGGGGCCATGGTAGAGGTTTCAGGAAAGCAAGAGCATTCGGGGCTGGCAGGTTTCGCCTGGGAGCAGGGCCCTGACGTTTGCAGTTTTGAGGCTTGAATCTCGAAAATGGCTAGAGAGCTGCTAAGATGCATGTCGGAGTTTTTGGATGCCTAAAGAAAGCTGCAGCTCCAGGGTTAGTAGGGCTGTGAATGGGACCATGGTAGAGGTTTCAGGAAAGCAAGAGCATTCGGGGCTGGGATGTTTTCCTTGGGAGCTGGGTCTGGACGTTTGCAGTTTTGAGGCTTGAATCTCGAAAATGGCTAGAGAGCTGCTAAGTCGCATGTCGGAGTTTTTGGATGCTAAAGGAGCCTGCAGCTCCAGGGTTAGTAGGGCTGTGAATGGGGCCATGGTAGAGGTTTCAGGAAAGAAAGAGCATTCGGGGCTGGCAGGTTTCGCCTGGGAGCAGGGCCCTGACGTTTGCAGTTTTGAGGCTTGAATCTCGAAAATGGCTAGAGAGCTGCTAAGTGACATGTCGGAGTTTTTGGATGCCTAAAGAAAGCTGCAGCGCAGAGTTAGTAGGGCTGTGAATGGGACCATGGTAGAGGTTTCAGGAAAGAAAGAGCATTCGGGGCTGGCATGTTTTCCTTGGGAGCTGGGTCTGGACGTTTGCAGTTTTGAGGCTTGAATCTCGAAAATGGCTAGAGAGCTGCTAAGTCGCATGTCGGAGTTTTTGGATGCCTAAAGAAAGCTGCAGCTCCAGAGTTAGTAGGGCTGTGAATGGGACCATGGTAGAGGTTTCAGGAAAGCAAGAGCATTCGGGGCTGGCAGGTTTCCTTGGGAGCTGGGTCTGGACGTTTGCAGTTTTGAGGCTTGAATCTCGAATATGGCTAGAGAGCTGCTAAGTCGCATGTCGGAGTTTTTGATGCCTAAAGGAGCTGCAGCTCCAGGGTTAGTAGGGCTGTGAATGGCGCCATGGTAGAGGTTTCAGGAAAGAAAGAGCATTCGGGGCTGGCAGGTTTCGCCTGGGAGCAGGGCCCTGACGTTTGCAGTTTTGAGGCTTGAATCTCGAATATGGCTAGAGAGCTGCTAAGTGACATGTCGGAGTTTTTAAATGCCTAAAGGAGCCTGCAGCTCCAGGGTTAGTAGGGCTGTGAATGGCGCCATGGTAGAGGTTTCAGGAAAGAAAGAGCATTCGGGGGCTGGCAGGTTTCGCCTGGGAGCAGGCCCAGACGTTTGCAGTTTTGAGGCTTGAATCTCGAAAATGGCTAGAGAGCTGCTAAGTCGCATGTCGGAGTTTTTGGATGCGTAAAGAAAGCTGCAGCGCCAGAGTTAGTAGGGCTGTGAATGGGACCATGGTAGAGGTTTCAGGAAAGCAAGAGCATTCGGGGCTGGGATGTTTTCCTTGGGAGCTGGGTCTGGACTTTTGCAGTTTTGAGGCTTGAATCTCGAAAATGGCTAGAGATCTGCTAAGTCGCATGTCGGAGTTTTTGATGCCTAAAGGAGCCTGCAGCTCCAGGGTTAGTAGGGCTGTGAATGGGGCCATGTAGAGGTTTCAGGAAAGAAAGAGCATTCGGGGCTGGCAGGTTTCGCCTGGGAGCAGGGCCCTGACGTTTGCAGTTTTGAGGCTTGAATCTCGAATATGGCTAGAGAGCTGCTAAGTGACATGTCGGAGTTTTTGGATGCTTAAAGAAAGCTGCAGCGCCAGAGTTAGTAGGGCTGTGAATGGGACATTGGTAGAGGTTTCAGGAAAGCAAGAGCATTCGGGGCTGGGAGGTTTTCCTGGGAGCAGGGCCTGGACGTTTGCAGTTTTGAGGCTTGAATCTCGAAAACGGCTAGAGAGCTGCTAAGATGCATGTCGGAGTTTTTGGATGCCTAAAGGAGGCTGCAGCTCCAGGGTTAGTAGGGCTGTGAATGGCGCCATGGTAGAGGTTTCAGGAAAGAAAGAGCATTCGGGGCTGGGATGTTTTCCTTGGGAGCAGGGCCCTGACGTTTGCAGTTTTGAGGCTTGAATCTCGAATATGGCTAGAGAGCTGCTAAGTGACATGTCGGAGTTTTTGGATGCCTAAAGGAGCCTGCAGCGCCAGGGTTAGTAGGGCTGTGAATGGGACCATGGTAGAGGTTTCAGGAAAGCAAGAGCATTCGGGGCTGGCAGGTTTCGCCTGGGAGCAGGTCCTGGACGTTTGCAGTTTTGAGGCTTGAATCTCGAATATGGCTAGAGAGCTGCTAAGTCGCATGTCGGAGTTTTTGGATGCCTAAGGAAGCCTGCAGCTCCAGGGTTAGTAGGGCTGTGAATGGGGACATGGTAGAGGTTTCAGGAAAGAAAGAGCATTCGGGGCTGGCAGGTTTCGCCTGGGAGCTGGGCCCTGACGTTTGCAGTTTTGAGGCTTGAATCTCGAAAATGGCTAGAGAGCTGCTAAGTCGCATGTCGGAGTTTTTGGATGCCTAAAGGAGCCTGCAGCTCCAGAGTTAGTAGGGCTGTGAATGGGGCCATGGTAGAGGTTTCAGGAAAGCAAGAGCATTCGGGGGCTGGCAGGTTTCGCCTGGGAGCTGGGCCCTGACGTTTGCAGTTTTGAGGCTTGAATCTCGAAAACGGCTAGAGAGCTGCTAAGTCGCATGTCGGAGTTTTTGGATGCATAAAGAAAGCTGCAGCTCCAGAGTTAGTAGGGCTGTGAATGGCGCCATGGTAGAGGTTTCAGGAAAGAAAGAGCATTCGGGGCTGGCAGGTTTCGCCTGGGAGCAGGGCCCTGACGTTTGCAGTTTTGAGGCTTGAATCTCGAAAATGGCTAGAGAGCTGCTAAGTGACATGTCGGAGTTTTTGGATGCATAAAGAAAGCTGCAGCGCCAGAGTTAGTAGGGCTGTGAATGGGACCATGGTAGAGGTTTCAGGAAAGAAAGAGCATTCGGGGCTGGGATGTTTTCCTTGGGAGCTGGGTCTGGACGTTTGCAGTTTTGAGGCTTGAATCTCGAAAATGGCTAGAGAGCTGCTAAGTCGCATGTCGGAGTTTTTGGATGCCTAAAGGAGCTGCAGCTCCAGGGTTAGTAGGGCTGTGAATGGGTCCATGGTAGAGGTTTCAGGAAAGAAAGAGCATTCGGGGCTGGCAGGTTTCGCCTGGGAGCAGGGCCCTGACGTTTGCAGTTTTGAGGCTTGAATCTCGAAAATGGCTAGAGAGCTGCTAAGTGACATGTCGGAGTTTTTGGATGCCTAAAGGAGCCTGCAGCGCCAGAGTTAGTAGGGCTGTGAATGGGACCATGGTAGAGGTTTCAGGAAAGAAAGAGCATTCGGGGCTGGGATGTTTTCCTTGGGAGCTGGGTCTAGACGTTTGCAGTTTTGAGGCTTGAATCTCGAAAATGGCTAGAGAGCTGCTAAGTCGCGTGTCGGAGTTTTTGGATGCATAAAGGAGCCTGCAGCTCCAGGGTTAGTAGGGCTGTGAATGGGACATTGGTAGAGGTTTCAGGAAAGAAAGAGCATTCGGGGCTGGCAGGTTTCGCCTGGGAGCAGGGCCCTGACGTTTGCAGTTTTGAGGCTTGAATCTCGAATATGGCTAGAGAGCTGCTAAGTGACATGTCGGAGTTTTTGGATGCATAAAGAAAGCTGCAGCGCCAGAGTTAGTAGGGCTGTGAATGGGACCATGGTAGAGGTTTCAGGAAAGCAAGAGCATTCGGGGCTGGGAGGTTTCGCCTGGGAGCAGGGTCTGGACGTTTGCAGTTTTGAGGCTTGAATCTCGAAAATGGCTAGAGAGCTGCTAAGTCGCATGTCGGAGTTTTTGGATGCCTAAAGGAAGCTGCAGCGCCAGGGTTAGTAGGGCTGTGAATGGGGCCATGGTAGAGGTTTCAGGAAAGAAAGAGCATTCGGGGCTGGGATGTTTTCCTTGGGAGCTGGGTCTGGACGTTTGCAGTTTTGAGGCTTGAATCTCGAAAATGGCTAGAGAGCTGCTAAGTCGCATGTCGGAGTTTTTGGATGCCTAAAGGAGCCTGCAGCTCCAGGGTTAGTAGGGCTGTGAATGGGACCATGGTAGAGGTTTCAGGAAAGCAAGAGCATTCGGGGCTGGGATGTTTTCCTTGGGAGCAGGGCCCTGACGTTTGCAGTTTTGAGGCTTGAATCTCGAAAACGGCTAGAGAGCTGCTAAGTGACATGTCGGAGTTTTTGGATGCCTAAAGGAGCCTGCAGCGCCAGGGTTAGTAGGGCTGTGAATGGGACCATGGTAGAGGTTTCAGGAAAGAAAGAGCATTCGGGGCTGGCATGTTTCGCCTGGGAGCAGGGCCCTGACGTTTGCAGTTTTGAGGCTTGAATCTCGAATATGGCTAGAGAGCTGCTAAGTCGCATGTCGGAGTTTTTTGGATGCCTAAAGAAAGCTGCAGCGCCAGAGTTAGTAGGGCTGTGAATGGGACCATGGTAGAGGTTTCAGGAAAGAAAGAGCATTCGGGGCTGGGATGTTTTCCTTGGGAGCAGGGCCCTGACGTTTGCAGTTTTGAGGCTTGAATCTCGAATATGGCTAGAGAGCTGCTAAGTCGCATGTCGGAGTTTTTGGATGCCTAAAGGAGCCTGCAGCTCCAGGGTTAGTAGGGCTGTGAATGGCGCCATGGTAGAGGTTTCAGGAAAGAAAGAGCATTCGGGGCTGGCAGGTTTCGCCTGGGAGCAGGGCCCTGACGTTTGCAGTTTTGAGGCTTGAATCTCGAAAATGGCTAGAGAGCTGCTAAGTCGCATGTCGGAGTTTTTGGATGCGTAAAGAAGCTGCAGCGCCAGAGTTAGTAGGGCTGTGAATGGGACCATGGTAGAGGTTTCAGGAAAGCAAGAGCATTCGGGGCTGGCAGGTTTCGCCTGGGAGCTGGGTCCTGACGTTTGCAGTTTTGAGGCTTGAATCTCGAAAATGGCTAGAGAGCTGCTAAGTCGCATGTCGGAGTTTTTGGATGCATAAAGAAAGCTGCAGCTCCAGGGTTAGTAGGGCTGTGAATGGGACCATGGTAGAGGTTTCAGGAAAGCAAGAGCATTCGGGGCTGGGATGTTTTCCTTGGGAGCTGGGTCTGACGTTTGCAGTTTTGAGGCTTGAATCTCGAATATGGCTAGAGAGCTGCTAAGTCGCATGTCGGAGTTTTTGGATGCCTAAAGGAGCCTGCAGCTCCAGGGTTAGTAGGGCTGTGAATGGGACCATGGTAGAGGTTTCAGGAAAGAAAGAGCATTCGGGGCTGGCAGGTTTCGCCTGGGAGCAGGGCCCTGACGTTTGCAGTTTTGAGGCTTGAATCTCGAATATGGCTAGAGAGCTGCTAAGTGACATGTCGGAGTTTTTGGATGCATAAAGAAGCTGCAGCGCCAGAGTTAGTAGGGCTGTGAATGGGACCATGGTAGAGGTTTCAGGAAAGCAAGAGCATTCGGGGCTGGGATGTTTTCCTTGGGAGCTGGGTCTGGACGTTTGCAGTTTTGAGGCTTGAATCTCGAAAATGGCTAGAGAGCTGCTAAGTCGCATGTCGGAGTTTTTGGATGCCTAAAGGAGCCTGCAGCTCCAGGGTTAGTAGGGCTGTGAATGGGGCCATGGTAGAGGTTTCAGGAAAGAAAGAGCATTCGGGGCTGGCAGGTTTCGCCTGGGAGCAGGGCCCTGACGTTTGCAGTTTTGAGGCTTGAATCTCGAAAATGGCTAGAGAGCTGCTAAGTCGCATGTCGGAGTTTTTTGGATGCATAAAGAAAGCTGCAGCACCAGAGTTAGTAGGGCTGTGAATGGGACCATGGTAGAGGTTTCAGGAAAGCAAGAGCATTCGGGGCTGGGATGTTTTCCCTGGGAGCTGGGTCTGGACGTTTGCAGTTTTGAGGCTTGAATCTCGAAAATGGCTAGAGAGCTGCTAAGTCGCATGTCGGAGTTTTTGGATGCCTAAAGGAGCCTGCAGCTCCAGGGTTAGTAGGGCTGTGAATGGGGCCATGGTAGAGGTTTCAGGAAAGAAAGAGCATTCGGGGCTGGCAGGTTTCGCCTGGGAGCTGGGTCTGGACGTTTGCAGTTTTGAGGCTTGAATCTCGAATATGGCTAGAGAGCTGCTAAGTCGCATGTCGGAGTTTTTGGATGCCTAAAGGAGCTGCAGCGCCAGAGTTAGTAGGGCTGTGAATGGGACCATGGTAGAGGTTTCAGGAAAGCAAGAGCATTCGGGGCTGGCAGGTTTCACCTGGGAGCAGGGCCCTGACGTTTGCAGTTTTGAGGCTTGAATCTCGAAAACGGCTAGAGAGCTGCTAAGTCGCATGTCGGAGTTTTTGGATGCCTAAAGGAGCCTGCAGCTCCAGGGTTAGTAGGGCTGTGAATGGGACCATGGTAGAGGTTTCAGGAAAGAAAGAGCATTCGGGGCTGGCAGGTTTCGCCTGGGAGCAGGGCCCTGACGTTTGCAGTTTTGAGGCTTGAATCTCGAAAATGGCTAGAGAGCTGCTAAGTCGCATGTCGGAGTTTTTGGATGCCTAAAGGAGGCTGCAGCTCCAGGGTTAGTAGGGCTGTGAATGGCGCCATGGTAGAGGTTTCAGGAAAGCAAGAGCATTCGGGGCTGGCAGGTTTCGCCTGGAGCAGGGCCCTGACGTTTGCAGTTTTGAGGCTTGAATCTCGAAAATGGCTAGAGAGCTGCTAAGTGACATGTCGGAGTTTTTGGATGCCTAAAGGAGCCTGCAGCTCCAGGGTTAGTAGGGCTGTGAATGGGACCATGGTACAGGTTTCAGGAAAGCAAGAGCATTCGGGGCTGGGATGTTTTCCTTGGGAGCTGGGTCTGGACGTTTGCAGTTTTGAGGCTTGAATCTCGAAAACGGCTAGAGAGCTGCTAAGTCGCATGTCGGAGTTTTTGGATGCCTAAAGAAAGCTGCAGCTCCAGGGTTAGTAGGGCTGTGAATGGGACATGGTAGAGGTTTCAGGAAAGAAAGAGCATTCGGGGCTGGCATGTTTCGCCTGGGAGCTGGGTCTGGACGTTTGCAGTTTTGAGGCTTGAATCTCGACTACGGCTAGAGAGCTGCTAAGTCGCATGTCGGAGTTTTTGGATGCCTAAAGGAGCCTGCAGCTCCAGGGTTAGTAGGGCTGTGAATGGGGCCATGGTAGAGGTTTCAGGAAAGAAAGAGCATTCGGGGCTGGCAGGTTTCGCCTGGGAGCAGGGCCCTGACGTTTGCAGTTTTGAGGCTTGAATCTCGAATATGGCTAGAGAGCTGCTAAGTCGCATGTCGGAGTTTTTGGATGCATAAAGAAAGCTGCAGCTCCAGGGTTAGTAGGGCTGTGAATGGGACCATGGTAGAGGTTTCAGGAAAGAAAGAGCATTCGGGGCTGGCAGGTTTCGCCTGGGAGCTGGGCCTGGACGTTTGCAGTTTTGAGGCTTGAATCTCGAATATGGCTAGAGAGCTGCTAAGTCGCATGTCGGAGTTTTTGGATGCCTAAAGGAGCCTGCAGCTCCAGGGTTAGTAGGGCTGTGAATGGGGCCATGGTAGAGGTTTCAGGAAAGAAAGAGCATTCGGGGCTGGCAGGTTTCGCCTGGGAGCAGGGCCCTGACATTTGCAGTTTTGAGGCTTGAATCTCGAAAACGGCTAGAGATCTGCTAAGTGACATGTCGGAGTTTTGGATGCATAAAGAAAGCTGCAGCGCCAGAGTTAGTAGGGCTGTGAATGGGACCATGGTAGAGGTTTCAGGAAAGAAAGAGCATTCGGGGCTGGGATATTTTCCTTGGGAGCTGGGCCCTGACGTTTGCAGTTTTGAGGCTTGAATCTCGAAAATGGCTAGAGAGCTGCTAAGTCGCATGTCGGAGTTTTTGGATGCCTAAAGGAGCCTGCAGCTCCAGGGTTAGTAGGGCTGTGAATGGGCCCATGGTAGAGGTTTCAGGAAAGCAAGAGCATTCGGGGCTGGCAGGTTTTCCTTGGGAGCTGGGCCTGGACGTTTGCAGTTTTGAGGCTTGAATCTCGAAAATGGCTAGAGAGCTGCTAAGTCGCATGTCGGAGTTTTTGGATGCCTAAAGGAGCTGCAGCGCCAGAGTTAGTAGGGCTGTGAATGGGGCCATGGTAGAGGTTTCAGGAAAGAAAGAGCATTCGGGGCTGGGATGTTTCGCCTGGGAGCAGGGCCCTGACGTTTGCAGTTTTGAGGCTTGAATCTCGAAAATGGCTAGAGAGCTGCTAAGTCGCATGTCGGAGTTTTTGGATGCGTAAAGGAGCCTGCAGCTCCAGGGTTAGTAGGGCTGTGAATGGGACCATGGTAGAGGTTTCAGGAAAGCAAGAGCATTCGGGGCTGGGAGTTTTCGCCTGGGAGCAGGGCCCTGACGTTTGCAGTTTTGAGGCTTGAATCTCGAATACGGCTAGAGAGCTGCTAAGTCGCATGTCGGAGTTTTTGGATGCATAAAGGAGCCTGCAGCGCCAGGGTTAGTAGGGCTGTGAATGGGACCATGGTAGAGGTTTCAGGAAAGAAAGAGCATTCGGGGCTGGCAGGTTTCGCCTGGGAGCAGGGCCCTGACGTTTGCAGTTTTGAGGCTTGAATCTCGAATATGGCTAGAGAGCTGCTAAGTCGCATGTCGGAGTTTTTGGATGCATAAAGAAAGCTGCAGCTCCAGGGTTAGTAGGGCTGTGAATGGGACCATGGTAGAGGTTTCAGGAAAGAAAGAGCATTCGGGGGCTGGCAGGTTTCGCCTGGGAGCAGGGCCCAGACGTTTGCAGTTTTGAGGCTTGAATCTCGAAAATGGCTAGAGAGCTGCTAAGTCGCATGTCGGAGTTTTTGGATGCCTAAAGGAGCCTGCAGCTCCAGGGTTAGTAGGGCTGTGAATGGGACATTGGTAGAGGTTTCAGGAAAGAAAGAGCATTCGGGGCTGGCAGGTTTCGCCTGGGAGCAGGGCCCTGACGTTTGCAGTTTTGAGGCTTGAATCTCGAAAATGGCTAGAGAGCTGCTAAGTGACATGTCGGAGTTTTTGGATGCATAAAGAAAGCTGCAGCGCCAGAGTTAGTAGGGCTGTGAATGGGACCATGGTAGAGGTTTCAGGAAAGAAAGAGCATTCGGGGCTGGGATGTTTTCCTTGGGAGCTGGGTCTGGACGTTTGCAGTTTTGAGGCTTGAATCTCGAATATGGCTAGAGAGCTGCTAAGTCGCATGTCGGAGTTTTTGGATGCCTAAAGGAGCCTGCAGCTCCAGGGTTAGTAGGGCTGTGAATGGGGCCATGGTAGAGGTTTCAGGAAAGAAAGAGCATTCGGGGCTGGCAGGTTTCGCCTGGGAGCAGGGCCCTGACGTTTGCAGTTTTGAGGCTTGAATCTCGAATATGGCTAGAGAGCTGCTAAGTCGCATGTCGGAGTTTTTGGATGCATAAAGGAGCCTGCAGCTCCAGAGTTAGTAGGGCTGTGAATGGGACCATGGTAGAGGTTTCAGGAAAGAAAGAGCATTCGGGGCTGGGATGTTTCGCCTGGGAGCTGGGTCTGGACGTTTGCAGTTTTGAGGCTTGAATCTCGAATATGGCTAGAGAGCTGCTAAGTGACATGTCGGAGTTTTTGGATGCATAAAGAAAGCTGCAGCGCCAGGGTTAGTAGGGCTGTGAATGGGACCATGGTAGAGGTTTCAGGAAAGCAAGAGCATTCGGGGCTGGCAGGTTTCGCCTGGGAGCAGGGCCCTGACGTTTGCAGTTTTGAGGCTTGAATCTCGAATATGGCTAGAGAGCTGCTAAGTCGCATGTCGGAGTTTTTGGATGCCTAAAGGAGCTGCAGCTCCAGAGTTAGTAGGGCTGTGAATGGGACCATGGTAGAGGTTTCAGGAAAGAAAGAGCATTCGGGGCTGGGATGTTTTCCTTGGGAGCTGGGCCCTGACGTTTGCAGTTTTGAGGCTTGAATCTCGAAAATGGCTAGAGAGCTGCTAAGTCGCATGTCGGAGTTTTTGGATGCCTAAAGAAGGCTGCAGCTCCAGAGTTAGTAGGGCTGTGAATGGGGCCATGGTAGAGGTTTCAGGAAAGAAAGAGCATTCGGGGCTGGCAGGTTTCGCCTGGGAGCAGGGCCCTGACGTTTGCAGTTTTGAGGCTTGAATCTCGACTATGGCTAGAGAGCTGCTAAGTCGCATGTCGGAGTTTTTGGATGCCTAAAGGAAGCTGCAGCTCCAGGGTTAGTAGGGCTGTGAATGGGACCATGGTAGAGGTTTCAGGAAAGCAAGAGCATTCGGGGCTGGGATGTTTCGCCTGGGAGCAGGGTCTGGACGTTTGCAGTTTTGAGGCTTGAATCTCGAAAATGGCTAGAGAGCTGCTAAGTCGCATGTCGGAGTTTTTGGATGCCTAAAGGAGCTGCAGCTCCAGGGTTAGTAGGGCTGTGAATGGCGCCATGGTAGAGGTTTCAGGAAAGAAAGAGCATTCGGGGCTGGCAGGTTTCGCCTGGGAGCAGGGCCCTGACGTTTGCAGTTTTGAGGCTTGAATCTCGAAAACGGCTAGAGAGCTGCTAAGTCGCATGTCGGAGTTTTTGGATGCATAAAGAAGCTGCAGCGCCAGGGTTAGTAGGGCTGTGAATGGGACCATGGTAGAGGTTTCAGGAAAGAAAGAGCATTCGGGGCTGGCAGGTTTCGCCTGGGAGCAGGGCCCTGACGTTTGCAGTTTTGAGGCTTGAATCTCGAATATGGCTAGAGAGCTGCTAAGTGACATGTCGTAGTTTTTGGATGCATAAAGAAAGCTGCAGCGCCAGGGTTAGTAGGGCTGTGAATGGGACCATGGTAGAGGTTTCAGGAAAGAAAGAGCATTCGGGGCTGGGATGTTTTCCTTGGGAGCTGGGTCTGGACGTTTGCAGTTTTGAGGCTTGAATCTCGAAAATGGCTAGAGAGCTGCTAAGTCGCATGTCGGAGTTTTTGGATGCCTAAAGGAGCTGCAGCTCCAGGGTTAGTAGGGCTGTGAATGGGGCCATGGTAGAGGTTTCAGGAAAGAAAGAGCATTCGGGGCTGGCAGGTTTCGCCTGGGAGCAGGGCCCTGACGTTTGCAGTTTTGAGGCTTGAATCTCGAAAATGGCTAGAGAGCTGCTAAGTGACATGTCGGAGTTTTTGGATGCATAAAGAAAGCTGCAGCGCCAGGGTTAGTAGGGCTGTGAATGGGACATTGGTAGAGGTTTCAGGAAAGCAAGAGCATTCGGGGCTGGGATGTTTCGCCTGGGAGCAGGGTCTGGACGTTTGCAGTTTTGAGGCTTGAATCTCGAAAATGGCTAGAGAGCTGCTAAGTCGCATGTCGGAGTTTTTGGATGCCTAAAGGAGGCTGCAGCTCCAGGGTTAGTAGGGCTGTGAATGGGACCATGGTAGAGGTTTCAGGAAAGAAAGAGCATTCGGGGCTGGCAGGTTTCGCCTGGGAGCAGGGCCCTGACGTTTGCAGTTTTGAGGCTTGAATCTCGAATATGGCTAGAGAGCTGCTAAGTCGCATGTCGGAGTTTTTGGATGCATAAAGAAAGCTGCAGCGCCAGAGTTAGTAGGGCTGTGAATGGGACCATGGTAGAGGTTTCAGGAAAGAAAGAGCATTCGGGGCTGGCAGGTTTCGCCTGGGAGCAGGGCCCTGACGTTTGCAGTTTTGAGGCTTGAATCTCGAATATGGCTAGAGAGCTGCTAAGTCGCATGTCGGAGTTTTTGGATGCCTAAAGGAGCCTGCAGCTCCAGGGTTAGTAGGGCTGTGAATGGCGCCATGGTAGAGGTTTCAGGAAAGAAAGAGCATTCGGGGCTGGCAGGTTTCGCCTGGGAGCAGGGCCCTGACGTTTGCAGTTTTGAGGCTTGAATCTCGAAAACGGCTAGAGAGCTGCTAAGTGACATGTCGGAGTTTTTGGATGCATAAAGAAAGCTGCAGCGCCAGAGTTAGTAGGGCTGTGAATGGGACCATGGTAGAGGTTTCAGGAAAGAAAGAGCATTCGGGGCTGGCAGGTTTCGCCTGGGAGCAGGGCCTGACGTTTGCAGTTTTGAGGCTTGAATCTCGAATATGGCTAGAGAGCTGCTAAGTCGCATGTCGGAGTTTTTGGATGCCTAAAGGAGCCTGCAGCTCCAGGGTTAGTAGGGCTGTGAATGGCGCCATGGTAGAGGTTTCAGGAAAGAAAGAGCATTCGGGGCTGGCATGTTTCGCCTGGGAGCAGGGCCCTGACGTTTGCAGTTTTGAGGCTTGAATCTCGAATATGGCTAGAGAGCTGCTAAGTCGCATGTCGGAGTTTTTGGATGCCTAAAGGAGCTGCAGCTCCAGGGTTAGTAGGGCTGTGAATGGGACCATGGTAGAGGTTTCAGGAAAGAAAGAGCATTCGGGGCTGGCAGGTTTCGCCTGGGAGCAGGGCCCTGACGTTTGCAGTTTTGAGGCTTGAATCTCGAAAACGGCTAGAGAGCTGCTAAGTGACATGTCGGAGTTTTTGGATGCATAAAGAAAGCTGCAGCGCCAGAGTTAGTAGGGCTGTGAATGGGACCATGGTAGAGGTTTCAGGAAAGAAAGAGCATTCGGGGCTGGGATGTTTTCCTTGGGAGCTGGGTCTGGACGTTTGCAGTTTTGAGGCTTGAATCTCGAAAATGGCTAGAGAGCTGCTAAGTCGCATGTCGGAGTTTTTAGGATGCCTAAAGGAGCCTGCAGCTCCAGGGTTAGTAGGGCTGTGAATGGGACCATGGTAGAGGTTTCAGGAAAGAAAGAGCATTCGGGGCTGGCAGGTTTCGCCTGGGAGCTGGGCCCTGACGTTTGCAGTTTTGAGGCTTGAATCTCGAATATGGCTAGAGAGCTGCTAAGTGACATGTCGGAGTTTTTGGATGCCTAAAGGAGCCTGCAGCTCCAGGGTTAGTAGGGCTGTGAATGGGACCATGGTAGAGGTTTCAGGAAAGAAAGAGCATTCGGGGCTGGCATGTTTCGCCTGGGAGCAGGGACCTGACGTTTGCAGTTTTGAGGCTTGAATCTCGAAAATGGCTAGAGAGCTGCTAAGTCGCATGTCGGAGTTTTTGGATGCCTAAAGGAGCCTGCAGCTCCAGGGTTAGTAGGGCTGTGAATGGCGCCATGGTAGAGGTTTCAGGAAAGAAAGAGCATTCGGGGCTGGCAGGTTTCGCCTGGGAGCAGGGCCCTGACGTTTGCAGTTTTGAGGCTTGAATCTCGAATATGGCTAGAGAGCTGCTAAGTGACATGTCGGAGTTTTTGGATGCATAAAGGAAGCTGCAGCGCCAGGGTTAGTAGGGCTGTGAATGGGACCATGGTAGAGGTTTCAGGAAAGCAAGAGCATTCGGGGCTGGGATGTTTTCCTTGGGAGCTGGGTCTGGACGTTTGCAGTTTTGAGGCTTGAATCTCGAAAATGGCTAGAGAGCTGCTAAGTCGCATGTCGGAGTTTTTGGATGCCTAAAGGAGCCTGCAGCTCCAGGGTTAGTAGGGCTGTGAATGGGACCATGGTAGAGGTTTCAGGAAAGAAAGAGCATTCGGGGCTGGCAGGTTTCGCCTGGGAGCAGGGCCCTGACGTTTGCAGTTTTGAGGCTTGAATCTCGAAAATGGCTAGAGAGCTGCTAAGTCGCATGTCGGAGTTTTTGGATGCCTAAAGGAGCCTGCAGCTCCAGGGTTAGTAGGGCTGTGAATGGGACCATGGTAGAGGTTTCAGGAAAGCAAGAGCATTCGGGGCTGGCAGGTTTCGCCTGGGAGCAGGGCCCTGACGTTTGCAGTTTTGAGGCTTGAATCTCGAAAATGGCTAGAGAGCTGCTAAGTGACATGTCGGAGTTTTTGGATGCCTAAAGGAGCCTGCAGCTCCAGGGTTAGTAGGGCTGTGAATGGGACCATGGTAGAGGTTTCAGGAAAGAAAGAGCATTCGGGGCTGGCAGGTTTCGCCTGGGAGCAGGGCCCTGACGTTTGCAGTTTTGAGGCTTGAATCTCGAAAATGGCTAGAGAGCTGCTAAGTCGCATGTCGGAGTTTTTGGATGCGTAAAGAAAGCTGCAGCTCCAGAGTTAGTAGGGCTGTGAATGGGACCATGGTAGAGGTTTCAGGAAAGCAAGAGCATTCGGGGCTGGGATGTTTCGCCTGGGAGCAGGGTCTGGACGTTTGCAGTTTTGAGGCTTGAATCTCGAAAATGGCTAGAGAGCTGCTAAGTCGCATGTCGGAGTTTTTGGATGCCTAAAGGAGCCTGCAGCTCCAGGGTTAGTAGGGCTGTGAATGGGGCCATGGTAGAGGTTTCAGGAAAGAAAGAGCATTCGGGGCTGGCAGGTTTCGCCTGGGAGCAGGGCCCTGACGTTTGCAGTTTTGAGGCTTGAATCTCGAATATGGCTAGAGAGCTGCTAAGTGACATGTCGGAGTTTTTGGATGCCTAAAGGAGCTGCAGCGCCAGAGTTAGTAGGGCTGTGAATGGGACCATGGTAGAGGTTTCAGGAAAGAAAGAGCATTCGGGGCTGGCAGGTTTCGCCTGGGAGCAGGGCCCTGACGTTTGCAGTTTTGAGGCTTGAATCTCGAATATGGCTAGAGAGCTGCTAAGTCGCATGTCGGAGTTTTTGGATGCATAAAGGAGCCTGCAGCGCCAGGGTTAGTAGGGCTGTGAATGGGACCATGGTAGAGGTTTCAGGAAAGAAAGAGCATTCGGGGCTGGCAGGTTTCGCCTGGGAGCAGGGCCCTGACGTTTGCAGTTTTGAGGCTTGAATCTCGAAAATGGCTAGAGAGCTGCTAAGTGACATGTCGGAGTTTTTGGATGCATAAAGAAAGCTGCAGCGCCAGAGTTAGTAGGGCTGTGAATGGGACCATGGTAGAGGTTTCAGGAAAGCAAGAGCATTCGGGGCTGGGATGTTTTCCTTGGGAGCAGGGCCCTGACGTTTGCAGTTTTGAGGCTTGAATCTCGAAAACGGCTAGAGAGCTGCTAAGTCGCATGTCGGAGTTTTTGGATGCCTAAAGAAGCCTGCAGCTCCAGGGTTAGTAGGGCTGTGAATGGGGCCATGGTAGAGGTTTCAGGAAAGAAAGAGCATTCGGGGCTGGCAGGTTTCGCCTGGGAGCAGGGCCCTGACGTTTGCAGTTTTGAGGCTTGAATCTCGAATATGGCTAGAGAGCTGCTAAGTCGCATGTCGGAGTTTTTGGATGCGTAAAGGAGCCTGCAGCTCCAGAGTTAGTAGGGCTGTGAATGGGACCATGGTAGAGGTTTCAGGAAAGCAAGAGCATTCGGGGCTGGCAGGTTTCGCCTGGGAGCAGGGTCTGGACGTTTGCAGTTTTGAGGCTTGAATCTCGAAAATGGCTAGAGAGCTGCTAAGTGACATGTCGGAGTTTTTGGATGCATAAAGAAAGCTGCAGCTCCAGGGTTAGTAGGGCTGTGAATGGGACATTGGTAGAGGTTTCAGGAAAGAAAGAGCATTCGGGGCTGGGAGGTTTCGCCTGGGAGCAGGGCCTGGACGTTTGCAGTTTTGAGGCTTGAATCTCGAATATGGCTAGAGAGCTGCTAAGTCGCATGTCGGAGTTTTTGGATGCCTAAAGGAGCTGCAGCGCCAGAGTTAGTAGGGCTGTGAATGGGACCATGGTAGAGGTTTCAGGAAAGCAAGAGCATTCGGGGCTGGCAGGTTTCGCCTGGGAGCAGGGTCTGGACGTTTGCAGTTTTGAGGCTTGAATCTCGAATATGGCTAGAGAGCTGCTAAGTCGCATGTCGGAGTTTTTGGATGCCTAAAGGAGCCTGCAGCTCCAGGGTTAGTAGGGCTGTGAATGGCGCCATGGTAGAGGTTTCAGGAAAGAAAGAGCATTCGGGGCTGGCAGGTTTCGCCTGGGAGCAGGGCCCTGACGTTTGCAGTTTTGAGGCTTGAATCTCGAAAACGGCTAGAGAGCTGCTAAGTGACATGTCGGAGTTTTTGGATGCATAAAGAAAGCTGCAGCGCCAGAGTTAGTAGGGCTGTGAATGGGACCATGGTAGAGGTTTCAGGAAAGCAAGAGCATTCGGGGCTGGGATGTTTTCCTTGGGAGCTGGGTCTGGACGTTTGCAGTTTTGAGGCTTGAATCTCGAAAATGGCTAGAGAGCTGCTAAGTCGCATGTCGGAGTTTTTGGATGCCTAAAGGAGCCTGCAGCTCCAGGGTTAGTAGGGCTGTGAATGGGGCCATGGTAGAGGTTTCAGGAAAGCAAGAGCATTCGGGGCTGGCAGGTTTCGCCTGGGAGCAGGGCCCTGACGTTTGCAGTTTTGAGGCTTGAATCTCGAATATGGCTAGAGAGCTGCTAAGTCGCATGTCGGAGTTTTTGGATGCATAAAGGAAGCTGCAGCGCCAGAGTTAGTAGGGCTGTGAATGGGACCATGGTAGAGGTTTCAGGAAAGCAAGAGCATTCGGGGCTGGGATGTTTCGCCTGGGAGCAGGGTCTGGACGTTTGCAGTTTTGAGGCTTGAATCTCGAATATGGCTAGAGAGCTGCTAAGTCGCATGTCGGAGTTTTTGGATGCCTAAAGGAGCCTGCAGCTCCAGGGTTAGTAGGGCTGTGAATGGGACCATGGTAGAGGTTTCAGGAAAGAAAGAGCATTCGGGGCTGGCAGGTTTCGCCTGGGAGCAGGGCCCTGACGTTTGCAGTTTTGAGGCTTGAATCTCGAAAATGGCTAGAGAGCTGCTAAGTCGCATGTCGGAGTTTTTGGATGCATAAAGAAAGCTGCAGCTCCAGGGTTAGTAGGGCTGTGAATGGGGCATTGGTAGAGGTTTCAGGAAAGAAAGAGCATTCGGGGCTGGCAGGTTTCGCCTGGGAGCAGGGCCCTGACGTTTGCAGTTTTGAGGCTTGAATCTCGAAAATGGCTAGAGAGCTGCTAAGTCGCATGTCGGAGTTTTTGGATGCCTAAAGAAGCCTGCAGCTCCAGGGTTAGTAGGGCTGTGAATGGGACCATGGTAGAGGTTTCAGGAAAGAAAGAGCATTCGGGGCTGGCAGGTTTCGCCTGGGAGCAGGGCCCTGACGTTTGCAGTTTTGAGGCTTGAATCTCGAAAATGGCTAGAGAGCTGCTAAGTCGCATGTCGGAGTTTTTGGATGCCTAAAGGAGCCTGCAGCTCCAGGGTTAGTAGGGCTGTGAATGGGACCATGGTAGAGGTTTCAGGAAAGCAAGAGCATTCGGGGCTGGCAGGTTTCGCCTGGGAGCAGGGTCTGGACGTTTGCAGTTTTGAGGCTTGAATCTCGAAAATGGCTAGAGAGCTGCTAAGTCGCATGTCGGAGTTTTTGGATGCCTAAAGGAGCTGCAGCGCCAGAGTTAGTAGGGCTGTGAATGGGACCATGGTAGAGGTTTCAGGAAAGAAAGAGCATTCGGGGCTGGGAGGTTTCGCCTGGGAGCAGGGTCTGGACGTTTGCAGTTTTGAGGCTTGAATCTCGAATATGGCTAGAGAGCTGCTAAGTGACATGTCGGAGTTTTTGGATGCATAAAGGAGCCTGCAGCTCCAGGGTTAGTAGGGCTGTGAATGGGACCATGGTAGAGGTTTCAGGAAAGCAAGAGCATTCGGGGCTGGGATGTTTTCCTTGGGAGCTGGGCCCTGACGTTTGCAGTTTTGAGGCTTGAATCTCGAATATGGCTAGAGAGCTGCTAAGTCGCATGTCGGAGTTTTTGGATGCCTAAAGGAGCCTGCAGCTCCAGGGTTAGTAGGGCTGTGAATGGCGCCATGGTAGAGGTTTCAGGAAAGAAAGAGCATTCGGGGCTGGCAGGTTTCGCCTGGGAGCAGGGCCCTGACGTTTGCAGTTTTGAGGCTTGAATCTCGAATATGGCTAGAGAGCTGCTAAGTGACATGTCGGAGTTTTTGGATGCCTAAAGAAAGCTGCAGCGCCAGAGTTAGTAGGGCTGTGAATGGGACCATGGTAGAGGTTTCAGGAAAGCAAGAGCATTCGGGGCTGGGAGGTTTCGCCTGGGAGCAGGGTCTGGACGTTTGCAGTTTTGAGGCTTGAATCTCGAAAATGGCTAGAGAGCTGCTAAGTCGCATGTCGGAGTTTTTGGATGCCTAAAGGAGCCTGCAGCTCCAGGGTTAGTAGGGCTGTGAATGGAGCCATGGTAGAGGTTTCAGGAAAGAAAGAGCATTCGGGGCTGGCAGGTTTCGCCTGGGAGCAGGGCCCTGACGTTTGCAGTTTTGAGGCTTGAATCTCGAATATGGCTAGAGAGCTGCTAAGTGACATGTCGGAGTTTTTGGATGCCTAAAGGAGCCTGCAGCTCCAGAGTTAGTAGGGCTGTGAATGGGACCATGGTAGAGGTTTCAGGAAAGCAAGAGCATTCGGGGCTGGCATGTTTCGCCTGGGAGCAGGGTCCTGACGTTTGCAGTTTTGAGGCTTGAATCTCGAAAATGGCTAGAGAGCTGCTAAGTCGCATGTCGGAGTTTTTGGATGCCTAAAGGAGCTGCAGCGCCAGGGTTAGTAGGGCTGTGAATGGGACACTGGTAGAGGTTTCAGGAAAGAAAGAGCATTCGGGGCTGGCAGGTTTCGCCTGGGAGCTGGGTCTGGACGTTTGCAGTTTTGAGGCTTGAATCTCGAAAATGGCTAGAGAGCTGCTAAGTCGCATGTCGGAGTTTTTGGATGCCTAAAGGAGCCTGCAGCTCCAGGGTTAGTAGGGCTGTGAATGGCGCCATGGTAGAGGTTTCAGGAAAGCAAGAGCATTCGGGGCTGGCAGGTTTCGCCTGGGAGCAGGGCCCTGACGTTTGCAGTTTTGAGGCTTGAATCTCGAATATGGCTAGAGAGCTGCTAAGTGACATGTCGGAGTTTTTGGATGCATAAAGAAAGCTGCAGCGCCAGAGTTAGTAGGGCTGTGAATGGGACCATGGTAGAGGTTTCAGGAAAGAAAGAGCATTCGGGGCTGGGAGGTTTCGCCTGGGAGCAGGGCCCTGACGTTTGCAGTTTTGAGGCTTGAATCTCGAAAATGGCTAGAGAGCTGCTAAGTCGCATGTCGGAGTTTTTGGATGCCTAAAGGAGCTGCAGCGCCAGAGTTAGTAGGGCTGTGAATGGGACCATGGTAGAGGTTTCAGGAAAGCAAGAGCATTCGGGGCTGGGATGTTTCGCCTGGGAGCAGGGCCCTGACGTTTGCAGTTTTGAGGCTTGAATCTCGAAAATGGCTAGAGAGCTGCTAAGTGACATGTCGGAGTTTTTGGATGCATAAAGGAGCCTGCAGCTCCAGGGTTAGTAGGGCTGTGAATGGGACATTGGTAGAGGTTTCAGGAAAGAAAGAGCATTCGGGGCTGGCAGGTTTCGCCTGGGAGCAGGGCCCTGACGTTTGCAGTTTTGAGGCTTGAATCTCGAAAAAGGCTAGAGAGCTGCTAAGTCGCATGTCGGAGTTTTTGGATGCATAAAGAAGCTGCAGTGCCAGAGTTAGTAGGGCTGTGAATGGGACCATGGTAGAGGTTTCAGGAAAGCAAGAGCATTCGGGGCTTGGAGGTTTCGCCTGGGAGCTGGGTCCTGACGTTTGCAGTTTTGAGGCTTGAATCTCGAATATGGCTAGAGAGCTGCTAAGTCGCATGTCGGAGTTTTTGGATGCCTAAAGGAGCTGCAGCTCCAGGGTTAGTAGGGCTGTGAATGGCGCCATGGTAGAGGTTTCAGGAAAGAAAGAGCATTCGGGGCTGGCAGGTTTCGCCTGGGAGCTGGGCCCTGACGTTTGCAGTTTTGAGGCTTGAATCTCGAAAACGGCTAGAGAGCTGCTAAGTCGCATGTCGGAGTTTTTGGATGCATAAAGAAAGCTGCAGCGCCAGAGTTAGTAGGGCTGTGAATGGGACCATGGTAGAGGTTTCAGGAAAGCAAGAGCATTCGGGGCTGGAAGGTTTCGCCTGGGAGCAGGGCCCTGACGTTTGCAGTTTTGAGGCTTGAATCTCGAAAACGGCTAGAGAGCTGCTAAGTCGCATGTCGGAGTTTTTGGATGCCTAAAGGAGCTGCAGCTCCAGGGTTAGTAGGGCTGTGAATGGGGCCATGGTAGAGGTTTCAGGAAAGAAAGAGCATTCGGGGCTGGCAGGTTTCGCCTGGGAGCAGGGCCCTGACGTTTGCAGTTTTGAGGCTTGAATCTCGAATATGGCTAGAGAGCTGCTAAGTCGCATGTCGGAGTTTTTGGATGCATAAAGAAAGCTGCAGCGCCAGAGTTAGTAGGGCTGTGAATGGGACATTGGTAGAGGTTTCAGGAAAGCAAGAGCATTCGGGGCTGGGATGTTTTCCTTGGGAGCTGGGTCTGGACGTTTGCAGTTTTGAGGCTTGAATCTCGAAAACGGCTAGAGAGCTGCTAAGTCGCATGTCGGAGTTTTTGGATGCCTAAAGGAGCCTGCAGCTCCAGGGTTAGTAGGGCTGTGAATGGGGCCATGGTAGAGGTTTCAGGAAAGCAAGAGCATTCGGGGCTGGCAGGTTTCGCCTGGGAGCAGGGCCCTGACGTTTGCAGTTTTGAGGCTTGAATCTCGAAAATGGCTAGAGAGCTGCTAAGTCGCATGTCGTAGTTTTTGGATGCATAAAGAAAGCTGCAGCGCCAGAGTTAGTAGGGCTGTGAATGGGACCATGGTAGAGGTTTCAGGAAAGCAAGAGCATTCGGGGCTGGGATGTTTTCCTTGGGAGCTGGGTCTGGACGTTTGCAGTTTTGAGGCTTGAATCTCGAAAATGGCTAGAGAGCTGCTAAGTCGCATGTCGGAGTTTTTGGATGCCTAAAGGAGCCTGCAGCTCCAGGGTTAGTAGGGCTGTGAATGGGCCATGGTAGAGGTTTCAGGAAAGAAAGAGCATTCGGGGCTGGCAGGTTTCGCCTGGGAGCAGGGCCCTGACGTTTGCAGTTTTGAGGCTTGAATCTCGAATATGGCTAGAGAGCTGCTAAGTGACATGTCGGAGTTTTTGGATGCATAAAGAAAGCTGCAGCACCAGAGTTAGTAGGGCTGTGAATGGGACCATGGTAGAGGTTTCAGGAAAGAAAGAGCATTCGGGGCTGGCATGTTTCGCCTGGGAGCAGGGTCTGGACGTTTGCAGTTTTGAGGCTTGAATCTCGAAAATGGCTAGAGAGCTGCTAAGTCGCATGTCGGAGTTTTTGGATGCCTAAAGGAGCCTGCAGCTCCAGGGTTAGTAGGGCTGTGAATGGGGCCATGGTAGAGGTTTCAGGAAAGAAAGAGCATTCGGGGCTGGCAGGTTTCGCCTGGGAGCAGGGCCCTGACGTTTGCAGTTTTGAGGCTTGAATCTCGAAAACGGCTAGAGAGCTGCTAAGTGACATGTCGGAGTTTTTGGATGCATAAAGAAAGCTGCAGCGCCAGAGTTAGTAGGGCTGTGAATGGGACCATGGTAGAGGTTTCAGGAAAGAAAGAGCATTCGGGGCTGGCATGTTTCGCCTGGGAGCAGGGCCCTGACGTTTGCAGTTTTGAGGCTTGAATCTCGAATATGGCTAGAGAGCTGCTAAGTGACATGTCGGAGTTTTTGGATGCCTAAAGAAAGCTGCAGCTCCAGGGTTAGTAGGGCTGTGAATGGGGCCATGGTAGAGGTTTCAGGAAAGAAAGAGCATTCGGGGCTGGGAGGTTTTCCTTGGGAGCTGGGTCTGGACGTTTGCAGTTTTGAGGCTTGAATCTCGAAAATGGCTAGAGAGCTGCTAAGTCGCATGTCGGAGTTTTTGGATGCCTAAAGGAGCTGCAGCTCCAGGGTTAGTAGGGCTGTGAATGGGACCATGGTAGAGGTTTCAGGAAAGAAAGAGCATTCGGGGCTGGCAGGTTTCGCCTGGGAGCAGGGCCCTGACGTTTGCAGTTTTGAGGCTTGAATCTCGAATATGGCTAGAGAGCTGCTAAGTCGCATGTCGGAGTTTTTGGATGCCTAAAGAAAGCTGCAGCTCCAGAGTTAGTAGGGCTGTGAATGGGACCATGGTAGAGGTTTCAGGAAAGCAAGAGCATTCGGGGCTGGGATGTTTTCCTTGGGAGCTGGGTCTGGACGTTTGCAGTTTTGAGGCTTGAATCTCGAAAATGGCTAGAGAGCTGCTAAGTGACATGTCGGAGTTTTTGGATGCCTAAAGAAGCCTGCAGCGCCAGGGTTAGTAGGGCTGTGAATGGGACCATGGTAGAGGTTTCAGGAAAGCAAGAGCATTCGGGGCTGGCAGGTTTCGCCTGGGAGCAGGGTCCTGACGTTTGCAGTTTTGAGGCTTGAATCTCGAAAACGGCTAGAGAGCTGCTAAGTCGCATGTCGGAGTTTTTGGATGCCTAAAGGAGCCTGCAGCTCCAGGGTTAGTAGGGCTGTGAATGGGACCATGGTAGAGGTTTCAGGAAAGCAAGAGCATTCGGGGCTGGGATGTTTTCCTTGGGAGCTGGGCCTGGACGTTTGCAGTTTTGAGGCTTGAATCTCGAAAATGGCTAGAGAGCTGCTAAGTCGCATGTCGGAGTTTTTGGATGCCTAAAGGAGCCTGCAGCTCCAGGGTTAGTAGGGCTGTGAATGGGGCCATGGTAGAGGTTTCAGGAAAGAAAGAGCATTCGGGGCTGGCAGGTTTCGCCTGGGAGCAGGGTCCTGACGTTTGCAGTTTTGAGGCTTGAATCTCGAAAATGGCTAGAGAGCTGCTAAGTGACATGTCGGAGTTTTTGGATGCATAAAGAAAGCTGCAGCTCCAGGGTTAGTAGGGCTGTGAATGGGGCCATGGTAGAGGTTTCAGGAAAGAAAGAGCATTCGGGGCTGGCAGGTCTCGCCTGGGAGCAGGGACCGGACGTTTGCAGTTTTGAGGCTTGAATCTCGAATATGGCTAGAGAGCTGCTAAGTCGCATGTCGTAGTTTTTGGATGCCTAAAGGAGCCTGCAGCTCCAGGGTTAGTAGGGCTGTGAATGGGACCATGGTAGAGGTTTCAGGAAAGAAAGAGCATTCGGGGCTGGCAGGTTTCGCCTGGGAGCAGGGCCCTGACGTTTGCAGTTTTGAGGCTTGAATCTCGACTATGGCTAGAGAGCTGCTAAGTCGCATGTCGGAGTTTTTGGATGCCTAAAGGAGCCTGCAGCTCCAGGGTTAGTAGGGCTGTGAATGGGGCCATGGTAGAGGTTTCAGGAAAGCAAGAGCATTCGGGGCTGGGATGTTTTCCCTGGGAGCAGGGTCTGGACGTTTGCAGTTTTGAGGCTTGAATCTCGAAAACTGGCTAGAGAGCTGCTAAGTCGCATGTCGGAGTTTTTTGATGCCTAAAGGAGCCTGCAGCTCCAGGGTTAGTAGGGCTGTGAATGGGGCCATGGTAGAGGTTTCAGGAAAGAAAGAGCATTCGGGGCTGGCAGGTTTCGCCTGGGAGCAGGGTCTGGACGTTTGCAGTTTTGAGGCTTGAATCTCGAAAATGGCTAGAGAGCTGCTAAGTCGCATGTCGGAGTTTTTTGGATGCCTAAAGGAGCCTGCAGCTCCAGGGTTAGTAGGGCTGTGAATGGGGCCATGGTAGAGGTTTCAGGAAAGAAAGAGCATTCGGGGCTGGCAGGTTGCGCCTGGGAGCAGGGCCCTGACGTTTGCAGTTTTGAGGCTTGAATCTCGAATATGGCTAGAGAGCTGCTAAGTGACATGTCGGAGTTTTTGGATGCCTAAAGGAGCCTGCAGCTCCAGGGTTAGTAGGGCTGTGAATGGGACCATGGTAGAGGTTTCAGGAAAGCAAGAGCATTCGGGGCTGGCAGGTTTCGCCTGGGAGCTGGGCCCTGACGTTTGCAGTTTTGAGGCTTGAATCTCGAATATGGCTAGAGAGCTGCTAAGTGACATGTCGGAGTTTTTGGATGCCTAAAGAAAGCTGCAGCTCCAGAGTTAGTAGGGCTGTGAATGGGACCATGGTAGAGGTTTCAGGAAAGAAAGAGCATTCGGGGCTGGCAGGTTTCGCCTGGGAGCAGGGCCCTGACGTTTGCAGTTTTGAGGCTTGAATCTCGAATATGGCTAGAGAGCTGCTAAGTGACATGTCGGAGTTTTTGGATGCATAAAGAAAGCTGCAGCGCCAGGGTTAGTAGGGCTGTGAATGGGACCATGGTAGA
Organism: Grus americana; assembly: GCF_028858705.1. Lineage (NCBI taxonomy): Eukaryota > Metazoa > Chordata > Aves > Gruiformes > Gruidae > Grus > Grus americana. The sequence continues at coordinate 61,056 of NW_026561579.1, forward strand.
GGTTTCAGGAAAGCAAGAGCATTCGGGGCTGGGAGGTTTCGCCTGGGAGCAGGGCCCTGACGTTTGCAGTTTTGAGGCTTGAATCTCGAATATGGCTAGAGAGCTGCTAAGTCGCATGTCGGCGTTTTTGGATGCATAAAGAAAGCTGCAGCTCCAGGGTTAGTAGGGCTGTGAATGGGACCATGGTAGAGGTTTCAGGAAAGAAAGAGCATTCGGGGCTGGCATGTTTCGCCTTGGAGCAGGGCCCTGACGTTTGCAGTTTTGAGGCTTGAATCTCGAAAATGGCTAGAGAGCTGCTAAGTCGCATGTCGGAGTTTTTGGATGCCTAAAGAGCCTGCAGCTCCAGGGTTAGTAGGGCTGTGAATGGGACCATGGTAGAGGTTTCAGGAAAGAAAGAGCATTCGGGGCTGGCAGGTTTCGCCTGGGAGCAGGGCCCTGACGTTTGCAGTTTTGAGGCTTGAATCTCGAAAATGGCTAGAGAGCTGCTAAGTCGCATGTCGGAGTTTTTGGATGCCTAAAGAAGCCTGCAGCGCCAGGGTTAGTAGGGCTGTGAATGGGACCATGGTAGAGGTTTCAGGAAAGAAAGAGCATTCGGGGCTGGCAGGTTTCGCCTGGGAGCAGGGCCCTGACGTTTGCAGTTTTGAGGCTTGAATCTCGACTATGGCTAGAGAGCTGCTAAGTCGCATGTCGGAGTTTTTTGGATGCCTAAAGAAGCCTGCAGCTCCAGGGTTAGTAGGGCTGTGAATGGGGACCATGGTAGAGGTTTCAGGAAAGCAAGAGCATTCGGGGCTGGCAGGTTTCGCCTGGGAGCAGGGTCTGGACGTTTGCAGTTTTGAGGCTTGAATCTCGACTAAGGCTAGAGAGCTGCTAAGTCGCATGTCGGAGTTTTTGGATGCCTAAAGAAGCCTGCAGCTCCAGGGTTAGTAGGGCTGTGAATGGGGCCATGGTAGAGGTTTCAGGAAAGAAAGAGCATCGGGGCTGGCAGGTTTCGCCTGGGAGCAGGGCCCTGACGTTTGCAGTTTTGAGGCTTGAATCTCGAAAATGGCTAGAGATCTGCTAAGTGACATGTCGGAGTTTTTTGGATGCATAAAGAAAGCTGCAGCGCCAGAGTTAGTAGGGCTGTGAATGGGACCATGGTAGAGGTTTCAGGAAAGCAAGAGCATTCGGGGCTGGCAGGTTTTCCTTGGGAGCTGGGTCTGGACGTTTGCAGTTTTGAGGCTTGAATCTCGAAAATGGCTAGAGAGCTGCTAAGTGACATGTCGGAGTTTTTGGATGCCTAAAGGAGCCTGCAGCTCCAGGGTTAGTAGGGCTGTGAATGGGACCATGGTAGAGGTTTCAGGAAAGCAAGAGCATTCGGGGCTGGGATGTTTTCCTTGGGAGCTGGGTCTGGACGTTTGCAGTTTTGAGGCTTGAATCTCGAAAATGGCTAGAGAGCTGCTAAGTCGCATGTCGGAGTTTTTGGATGCCTAAAGGAGCCTGCAGCTCCAGGGTTAGTAGGGCTGTGAATGGGGCCATGGTAGAGGTTTCAGGAAAGAAAGAGCATTCGGGGCTGGCAGGTTTCGCCTGGGAGCAGGGCCCTGACGTTTGCAGTTTTGAGGCTTGAATCTCGAAAACGGCTAGAGAGCTGCTAAGTGACATGTCGGAGTTTTTGGATGCCTAAAGGAGCTGCAGCGCCAGAGTTAGTAGGGCTGTGAATGGGACCATGGTAGAGGTTTCAGGAAAGCAAGAGCATTCGGGGCTGGGATGTTTTCCTTGGGAGCTGGGTCTGGACGTTTGCAGTTTTGAGGCTTGAATCTCGAAAATGGCTAGAGAGCTGCTAAGTCGCATGTCGGAGTTTTTGGATGCCTAAAGGAGGCTGCAGCTCCAGGGTTAGTAGGGCTGTGAATGGGGCCATGGTAGAGGTTTCAGGAAAGAAAGAGCATTCGGGGCTGGCAGGTTTCGCCTTGGAGCAGGGCCCTGACGTTTGCAGTTTTGAGGCTTGAATCTCGAAAATGGCTAGAGAGCTGCTAAGTCGCATGTCGGAGTTTTTGGATGCATAAAGAAAGCTGCAGCGCCAGAGTTAGTAGGGCTGTGAATGGGACCATGGTAGAGGTTTCAGGAAAGCAAGAGCATTCGGGGCTGGGATGTTTTCCTGGGAGCAGGGCCCTGACATTTGCAGTTTTGAGGCTTGAATCTTGAAAATGGCTAGAGAGCTGCTAAGTCGCATGTCGGAGTTTTTGGATGCCTAAAGGAGCCTGCAGCGCCAGGGTTAGTAGGGCTGTGAATGGGACCATGGTAGAGGTTTCAGGAAAGAAAGAGCATTCGGGGCTGGCAGGTTTCGCCTGGGAGCAGGGCCCTAACGTTTGCAGTTTTGAGGCTTGAATCTCGAAAACGGCTAGAGAGCTGCTAAGTGACATGTCGGAGTTTTTGGATGCATAAAGAAAGCTGCAGCACCAGAGTTAGTAGGGCTGTGAATGGGACCATGGTAGAGGTTTCAGGAAAGCAAGAGCATTCGGGGCTGGGATGTTTTCCTTGGGAGCTGGGTCTGGACGTTTGCAGTTTTGAGGCTTGAATCTCGAAAACTGGCTAGAGAGCTGCTAAGTCGCATGTCGGAGTTTTTGATGCCTAAAGGAGCCTGCAGCTCCAGGGTTAGTAGGGCTGTGAATAGGGGCCATGGTAGAGGTTTCAGGAAAGAAAGAGCATTCGGGGGCTGGCAGGTTTCGCCTGGGAGCAGGGCCCTGACTTTTGCAGTTTTGAGGCTTGAATCTCGAATATGGCTAGAGATCTGCTAAGTGACATGTCGGAGTTTTTGGATGCATAAAGAAAGCTGCAGCTCCAGGGTTAGTAGGGCTGTGAATGGGACCATGGTAGAGGTTTCAGGAAAGAAAGAGCATTCGGGGCTGGGATGTTTTCCTTATGAGCTGGGTCTGGACGTTTGCAGTTTTGAGGCTTGAATCTCGACTATGGCTAGAGAGCTGCTAAGTCGCATGTCGGAGTTTTTGGATGCATAAAGAAAGCTGCAGCGCCAGAGTTAGTAGGGCTGTGAATGCGACCATGGTAGAGGTTTCAGGAAAGCAAGAGCATTCGGGGCTGGGAGGTTTTCCTTGGGAGCTGGGCCCTGACGTTTGCAGTTTTGAGGCTTGAATCTCGAAAATGGCTAGAGAGCTGCTAAGTCGCATGTCGGAGTTTTTTGATGCGTAAAGGAGCCTGCAGCTCCAGGGTTAGTAGGGCTGTGAATGGGGCCATGGTAGAGGTTTCAGGAAAGAAAGAGCATTCGGGGCTGGCAGGTTTCGCCTGGGAGCAGGGCCCTGACGTTTGCAGTTTTGAGGCTGAATCTCGAAAATGGCTAGAGAGCTGCTAAGTCGCATGTCGGAGTTTTTGGATGCATAAAGAAAGCTGCAGCGCCAGAGTTAGTAGGGCTGTGAATGGGGCCATGGTAGAGGTTTCAGGGAAGAAAGAGCATTCGGGGCTGGCAGGTTTCGCCTGGGAGCAGGGCCCTGACATTTGCAGTTTTGAGGCTTGAATCTCGACTATGGCTAGAGAGCTGCTAAGTCGCATGTCGTAGTTTTTGGATGCCTAAAGAAGCCTGCAGCTCCAGAGTTAGTAGGGCTGTGAATGGGACCATGGTAGAGGTTTCAGGAAAGCAAGAGCATTCGGGGCTGGGATGTTTCGCCTGGGAGCAGGGTCTGGACGTTTGCAGTTTTGAGGCTTGAATCTCGAATATGGCTAGAGAGCTGCTAAGTGACATGTCGGAGTTTTTAGATGCCTAAAGGAGCCTGCAGCTCCAGGGTTAGTAGGGCTGTGAATGGGACCATGGTAGAGGTTTCAGGAAAGAAAGAGCATTCGGGGCTGGGATTTCGCCTGGGAGCAGGGCCCTGACGTTTGCAGTTTTGAGGCTTGAATCTCGAAAATGGCTAGAGATCTGCTAAGTGACATGTCGGAGTTTTTGGATGCATAAAGAAAGCTGCAGCGCCAGAGTTAGTAGGGCTGTGAATGGGACATTGGTAGAGGTTTCAGAAAGAAAGAGCATTCGGGGCTGGCAGGTTTCGCCTGGGAGCAGGGTCTGGACGTTTGCAGTTTTGAGGCTTGAATCTCGACTATGGCTAGAGAGCTGCTAAGTGACATGTCGGAGTTTTTGGATGGATAAAGAAAGCTGCAGCGCCAGAGTTAGTAGGGCTGTGAATGGGACCATGGTAGAGGTTTCAGGAAAGCAAGAGCATTCGGGGCTGGGAGGTTTTCCTTGGGAGCAGGGCCTGGACGTTTGCAGTTTTGAGGCTTGAATCTCGAAAATGGCTAGAGAGCTGCTAAGTCGCATGTCGGAGTTTTTAGATGCCTAAAGGAGCCTGCAGCTCCAGGGTTAGTAGGGCTGTGAATGGGGCCATGGTAGAGGTTTCAGGAAAGCAAGAGCATTCGGGGCTGGCAGGTTTCGCCTGGAGCAGGGCCTGGACGTTTGCAGTTTTGAGGCTTGAATCTCGAAAACGGCTAGAGATCTGCTAAGTCGCATGTCGGAGTTTTTTGGATGCCTAAAGGAGGCTGCAGCTCCAGGGTTAGTAGGGCTGTGAATGGGACCATGGTAGAGGTTTCAGGAAAGCAAGAGCATTCGGGGCTGGCAGGTTTCGCCTGGGAGCAGGGCCCTGACGTTTGCAGTTTTGAGGCTTGAATCTCGAAAACGGCTAGAGAGCTGCTAAGTGACATGTCGGAGTTTTTGGATGCCTAAAGGAGCCTGCAGCTCCAGGGTTAGTAGGGCTGTGAATGGGACCATGGTAGAGGTTTCAGGAAAGAAAGAGCATTCGGGGCTGGCAGGTTTCGCCTGGGAGCAGGGCCCTGACGTTTGCAGTTTGAGGCTTGAATCTCGAATATGGCTAGAGAGCTGCTAAGTGACATGTCGGAGTTTTTGGATGCCTAAAGAAAGCTGCAGCGCCAGGGTTAGTAGGGCTGTGAATGGGGCCATGGTAGAGGTTTCAGGAAAGAAAGAGCATTCGGGGCTGGCTGGTTTCGCCTGGGAGCAGGGCCCTGACAGTTGCAGTTTTGAGGCTTGAATCTCGAATATGGCGAGAGAGCTGCTAAGTGACATGTCGGAGTTTTTGGATGCGTAAAGAAAGCTGCAGCACCAGAGTTAGGAGGGCTGTGAATGGGACCATGGTAGAGGTTTCAGGAAAGCAAGAGCATTCGGGGCTGGGATGTTTCGCCTGGGAGCAGGGTCTGGACGTTTGCAGTTTTGAGGCTTGAATCTCGAAAACGGCTAGAGAGCTGCTAAGTCGCATGTCGGAGTTTTTGGATGCCTAAAGGAGCTGCAGCGCCAGAGTTAGTAGGGCTGTGAATGGGACCATGGTAGAGGTTTCAGGAAAGCAAGAGCATTCGGGGCTGGCAGGTTTCGCCTGGGAGCAGGGCCCTGACGTTTGCAGTTTTGAGGCTTGAATCTCGAATATGGCTAGAGAGCTGCTAAGTGACATGTCGGAGTTTTTGGATGCATAAAGGAGCCTGCAGCTCCAGGGTTAGTAGGGCTGTGAATGGGACCATTGTAGAGGTTTCAGGAAAGAAACAGCATTCGGGGCTGGCAGGTTTCGCCTGGGAGCAGGGCCCAGACGTTTGCAGTTTTGAGGCTTGAATCTCGAAAACGGCTAGAGAGCTGCTAAGTGACATGTCGGAGTTTTTGGATGCATAAAGAAGGCTGCAGCGCCAGAGTTAGTAGGGCTGTGAATGGGACATTGTAGAGGTTTCAGGAAAGCAAGAGCATTCGGGGGCTGGGATGTTTTCCTTGGGAGCTGGGCCTGGACGTTTGCAGTTTTGAGGCTTGAATCTCGAAAATGGCTAGAGAGCTGCTAAGTCGCATGTCGGAGTTTTTGGATGCCTAAAGGAGGCTGCAGCTCCAGGGTTAGTAGGGCTGTGAATGGGGCCATGGTAGAGGTTTCAGGAAAGAAAGAGCATTCGGGGCTGGCAGGTTTCGCCTGGGAGCAGGGCCCTGACGTTTGCAGTTTTGAGGCTTGAATCTCGAAAAAGGCTAGAGAGCTGCTAAGTGACATGTCGGAGTTTTTGGATGCCTAAAGAAAGCTGCAGCTCCAGAGTTAGTAGGGCTGTGAATGGGACCATGGTAGAGGTTTCAGGAAAGCAAGAGCATTCGGGGCTGGGATGTTTTCCTTGGGAGCTGGGTCTGGACGTTTGCAGTTTTGAGGCTTGAATCTCGAAAACGGCTAGAGAGCTGCTAAGTCGCATGTCGGAGTTTTTGGATGCCTAAAGGAGCCTGCAGCTCCAGGGTTAGTAGGGCTGTGAATGGGACATTGGTAGAGGTTTCAGGAAAGAAAGAGCATTCGGGGCTGGCAGGTTTCGCCTGGGAGCAGGGTCCTGGACGTTTGCAGTTTTGAGGCTTGAATCTCGAATATGGCTAGAGAGCTGCTAAGTGACATGTCGGAGTTTTTGGATGCCTAAAGGAGCCTGCAGCTCCAGAGTTAGTAGGGCTGTGAATGGGACCATGGTAGAGGTTTCAGGAAAGAAAGAGCATTCGGGGCTGGGATGTTTTCCTTGGGAGCAGGGCCTGGACGTTTGCAGTTTTGAGGCTTGAATCTCGAAAACGGCTAGAGAGCTGCTAAGTGACATGTCGGAGTTTTTGGATGCCTAAAGGAGCCTGCAGCGCCAGGGTTAGTAGGGCTGTGAATGGGACCATGGTAGAGGTTTCAGGAAAGAAAGAGCATTCGGGGCTGACAGGTTTCGCCTGGGAGCAGGGCCTGGACGTTTGCAGTTTTGAGGCTTGAATCTCGAAAATGGCTAGAGAGCTGCTAAGACGCATGTCGGAGTTTTTGGATGCCTAAAGGAGCCTGCAGCTCCAGGGTTAGTAGGGCTGTGAATGGCGCCATGGTAGAGGTTTCAGGAAAGCAAGAGCATTCGGGGCTGGCAGGTTTCGCCTGGGAGCAGGTCCCTGACGTTTGCAGTTTTGAGGCTTGAATCTCGAATACGGCTAGAGAGCTGCTAAGTGTCATGTCGGAGTTTTTGGATGCCTAAAGGAGCCTGCAGCTCCAGGGTTAGTAGGGCTGTGAATGGGACCATGGGAGAGGTTTCAGGAAAGACAAAGCATTCGGGGCTGGCAGGTTTCGCCTGGGAGCAGGGGCCCTGACGTTTGCAGTTTTGAGGCTTGAATCTCGAAAATGGCTAGAGAGCTGCTAAGATGCATGTCGGAGTTTTTGGATGCCTAAAGGAGGCTGCAGCTCCAGGGTTAGTAGGGCTGTGAATGGGACCATGGTAGAGGTTCAGGAAAGAAAGAGCATTCGGGGCTGGCAGGTTTTGCCTGGGAGCAGGGCCCTGACGTTTGCAGTTTTGAGGCTTGAATCTCGACTATGGCTAGAGAGCTGCTAAGTCGCATGTCGGAGTTTTTGGATGCCTAAAGGAGCTGCAGCGCCAGAGTTAGGAGGGCTGTGAATGGGACCATGGTAGAGGTTTCAGGAAAGCAAGAGCATTCGGGGCTGGCATGTTTCGCCTGGGAGCTGGGCCTGGACGTTTGCAGTTTTGAGGCTTGAATCTCGAAAATGGCTAGAGAGCTGCTAAGTCGCATTTCGGAGTTTTTGGATGGCTAAAGGAGCCTGCAGCTCCAGGGTTAGTAGGGCTGTGAATGGGACATTGGTAGAGGTTTCAGGAAAGAAAGAGCATTCGGGGCTGGCAGGTTTCGCCTGGGAGCAGGGACCGGACGTTTGCAGTTTTGAGGCTTGAATCTCGAATATGGCTAGAGAGCTGCTAAGATGCATGTCGTAGTTTTTGGATGCCTAAAGGAGCCTGCAGCTCCAGGGTTAGTAGGGCTGTGAATGGGACATTGGTAGAGGTTTCAGGAAAGCAAGAGCATTCGGGGCTGGCAGGTTTCGCCTGGGAGCAGGGCCCTGACGTTTGCAGTTTTGAGGCTTGAATCTCGAAATGGCTAGAGAGCTGCTAAGTGACATGTCGGAGTTTTTGGATGCCTAAAGAAAGCTGCAGCTCCAGGTTAGTAGGGCTGTGAATGGGACATGGTAGAGGTTTCAGGAAAGAAAGAGCATTCGGGCTGGCAGGTTTCGCCTGGGAGCAGGGCCCTGACGTTTGCAGTTTTGAGGCTTGAATCTCCAATATGGCTAGAGAGCTGCTAAGTGACATGTCAGAGTTTTTGGATGCCTAAAGAAAGCTGAAGCGCCAGAGTTAGTAGGGCTGTGAATGGGACCATGGTAGAGGTTTCAGGAAAGCAAGAGCATTCGGGGCTGGGATGTTTTCCTTGTTCGCAGAGCTTGGACGTTTGCAGTTTTGAGGCTTGAATCTCGAAAATGGCTAGAGAGCTGCTAAGACGCATGTCGGAGTTTTTGGATGCCTAAAGGAGCCTGCAGCTCCAGGGTTAGTAGGGCTGTGAATGGGGCCATGGTAGAGGTTTCAGGAAAGAAAGAGCATTCGGGGCTGGCAGGTTTCGCCTGGGAGCAGGGCCCTGACGTTTGCAGTTTTGAGGCTTGAATCTCGAAAATGGCTAGAGAGCTGCTAAGTCGCATGTCGGAGTTTTTGGATGCCTAAAGGAGCCTGCAGCTCCAGGGTTAGTAGGGCTGTGAATGGGACCATGGTAGAGGTTTCAGGAAAGAAAGAGCATTCGGGGCTGGCAGGTTTTGCCTGGGAGCAGGGCCCTGACGTTTGCAGTTTTGAGGCTTGAATCTCGAAAATGGCTAGAGAGCTGCTAAGTGACATGTCGGAGTTTTTGGATGCATAAAGAAAGCTGCAGCGCCAGAGTTAGTAGGGCTGTGAATGGGACCATGGTAGAGGTTTCAGGAAAGCAAGAGCATTCGGGGCTGGGATGTTTTCCTTGGGAGCTGGGTCTGGACGTTTGCAGTTTTGAGGCTTGAATCTCGAAAATGGCTAGAGAGCTGCTAAGTCGCATGTCGGAGTTTTTGGATGCCTAAAGGAGCCTGCAGCTCCAGGTTAGTAGGGCTGTGAATGGGGCCATGGTAGAGGTTTCAGGAAAGAAAGAGCATTCGGGGCTGGCAGGTTTCGCCTGGGAGCAGGGCCCTGACGTTTGCAGTTTTGAGGCTTGAATCTCGAAAATGGCTAGAGAGCTGCTAAGTGACATGTCGGAGTTTTTGGATGCATAAAGAAAGCTGCAGCGCCAGAGTTAGTAGGGCTGTGAATGGGACATGGTAGAGGTTTCAGGAAAGCAAGAGCATTCGGGGCTGGGATGTTTTCCTTGGGAGCTGGGTCTGGACGTTTGCAGTTTTGAGGCTTGAATCTCGAAAATGGCTAGAGAGCTGCTAAGTCGCATGTCGGAGTTTTTGGATGCCTAAAGGAGCTGCAGCTCCAGGGTTAGTAGGGCTGTGAATGGGGCCATGGTAGAGGTTTCAGGAAAGAAAGAGCATTCGGGGCTGGCAGGTTTCGCCTTGGAGCAGGGCCCGGACGTTTGCAGTTTTGAGGCTTGAATCTCGAAAATGGCTAGAGAGCTGCTAAGTCGCATGTCGGAGTTTTTGGATGCCTAAAGAAAGCTGCAGCTCCAGAGTTAGTAGGGCTGTGAATGGGACCATGGTAGAGGTTTCAGGAAAGCAAGAGCATTCGGGGCTGGGATGTTTCCTTGGGAGCAGGGCTGGACGTTTGCAGTTTTGAGGCTTGAATCTCGAAAATGGCTAGAGAGCTGCTAAGTCGCATGTCGGAGTTTTTGGATGCCTAAAGGAGCTGCAGCTCCAGGGTTAGTAGGGCTGTGAATGGGGCCATGGTAGAGGTTTCAGGAAAGAAAGAGCATTCGGGGCTGGCAGGTTTCGCCTGGGAGCAGGGCCCTGACGTTTGCAGTTTTGAGGCTTGAATCTCGAAAATGGCTAGAGAGCTGCTAAGTCGCATGTCGGAGTTTTTGGATGCCTAAAGGAGCCTGCAGCTCCAGGGTTAGTAGGGCTGTGAATGGGGCCATGGTAGAGGTTTCAGGAAAGCAAGAGCATTCGGGGCTGGCAGGTTTCGCCTGGGAGCAGGGCCCTGACGTTTGCAGTTTTGAGGCTTGAATCTCGACTATGGCTAGAGAGCTGCTAAGTCGCATGTCGGAGTTTTTGGATGCATAAAGAAAGCTGCAGCGCCAGAGTTAGTAGGGCTGTGAATGGGACATGGTAGAGGTTTCAGGAAAGAAAGAGCATTCGGGGCTGGCAGGTTTCGCCTGGGAGCAGGGCCCTGACGTTTGCAGTTTTGAGGCTTGAATCTCGAATATGGCTAGAGAGCTGCTAAGTGACATGTCGGAGTTTTTGGATGGATAAAGAAAGCTGCAGCTCCAGAGTTAGTAGGGCTGTGAATGGGACCATGGTAGAGGTTTCAGGAAAGAAAGAGCATTCGGGGCTGGCATGTTTACCTTGGAGCAGGGCCTGACGTTTGCAGTTTTGAGGCTTGAATCTCGAAAATGGCTAGAGAGCTGCTAAGTCGCATGTCGGAGTTTTTGGATGCGTAAAGAAAGCTGCAGCGCCAGAGTTAGTAGGGCTGTGAATGGGACCATGGTAGAGGTTTCAGGAAAGCAAGAGCATTCGGGGCTGGCATTTTTCCTTGGGAGCAGGGCTGACGTTTGCAGTTTTGAGGCTTGAATCTCGAAAATGGCTAGAGAGCTGCTAAGTCGCATGTCGGAGTTTTTGGATGCCTAAAGGAGCTGCAGCTCCAGGTTAGTAGGGCTGTGAATGGGACCATGGTAGAGGTTTCAGGAAAGAAAGAGCATTCGGGGCTGGCAGGTTTCGCCTGGGAGCAGGGCCCTGACGTTTGCAGTTTTGAGGCTTGAATCTCGAAAATGGCTAGAGAGCTGCTAAGTGACATGTCGGAGTTTTTGGATGCCTAAAGAAAGCTGCAGCTCCAGAGTTAGTAGGGCTGTGAATGGGACCATGGTAGAGGTTTCAGGAAAGCAAGAGCATTCGGGGCTGGGATGTTTTCCTTGGGAGCTGGGCCCTGACGTTTGCAGTTTTGAGGCTTGAATCTCGAAAATGGCTAGAGAGCTGCTAAGTCGCATGTCGGAGTTTTTGGATGCCTAAAGGAGCCTGCAGCTCCAGGGTTAGTAGGGCTGTGAATGGGACATTGGTAGAGGTTTCAGGAAAGAAAGAGCATTCGGGGCTGGCAGGTTTCGCCTGGGAGCAGGGCCCTGACGTTTGCAGTTTTGAGGCTTGAATCTCGAAAATGGCTAGAGAGCTGCTAAGTGACATGTCGGAGTTTTTGGATGCATAAAGAAAGCTGCAGCGCCAGAGTTAGTAGGGCTGTGAATGGGACATTGGTAGAGGTTTCAGGAAAGCAAGAGCATTCGGGGCTGGGATGTTTTCCTTGGGAGCTGGGTCTGGACGTTTGCAGTTTTGAGGCTTGAATCTCGAAAATGGCTAGAGAGCTGCTAAGTCGCATGTCGGAGTTTTTGGATGCCTAAAGGAGCTGCAGCTCCAGGGTTAGTAGGGCTGTGAATGGGGCCATGGTAGAGGTTTCAGGAAAGAAAGAGCATTCGGGGCTGGCAGGTTTCGCCTGGGAGCAGGGCCCTGACGTTTGCAGTTTTGAGGCTTGAATCTCGAAAATGGCTAGAGAGCTGCTAAGTGACATGTCGGAGTTTTTGGATGCATAAAGAAAGCTGCAGCGCCAGAGTTAGTAGGGCTGTGAATGGGACCATGGTAGAGGTTTCAGGAAAGCAAGAGCATTCGGGGCTGGGATGTTTTCCTTGGAGCTGGGTCTGGACGTTTGCAGTTTTGAGGCTTGAATCTCGAAAATGGCTAGAGAGCTGCTAAGTCGCATGTCGGAGTTTTTGGATGCCTAAAGGAGCCTGCAGCTCCAGGGTTAGTAGGGCTGTGAATGGCGCCATGGTAGAGGTTTCAGGAAAGAAAGAGCATTCGGGGCTGGCAGGTTTCGCCTGGGAGCAGGGCCCTGACGTTTGCAGTTTTGAGGCTTGAATCTCGAAAATGGCTAGAGAGCTGCTAAGTGACATGTCGGAGTTTTTGGATGCCTAAAGAAAGCTGCAGCTCCAGGGTTAGTAGGGCTGTGAATGGGACATTGGTAGAGGTTTCAGGAAAGAAAGAGCATTCGGGGCTGGCAGGTTTCGCCTGGGAGCAGGGCCCTGACGTTTGCAGTTTTGAGGCTTGAATCTCGAAAATGGCTAGAGAGCTGCTAAGTCGCATGTCGGAGTTTTTGGATGCCTAAAGGAGCCTGCAGCTCCAGGGTTAGTAGGGCTGTGAATGGGCCATGGTAGAGGTTTCAGGAAAGAAAGAGCATTCGGGGCTGGCAGGTTTCGCCTGGGAGCAGGGCCCTGACGTTTGCAGTTTTGAGGCTTGAATCTCGAAATGGCTAGAGAGCTGCTAAGTGACATGTCGGAGTTTTTGGATGCCTAAAGAAAGCTGCAGCTCCAGAGTTAGTAGGGCTGTGAATGGGACCATGGTAGAGGTTTCAGGAAAGAAAGAGCATTCGGGGCTGGGAGGTTTCCTTGGGAGCAGGGCCCTGACGTTTGCAGTTTTGAGGCTTGAATCTCGAAAATGGCTAGAGAGCTGCTAAGTCGCATGTCGGAGTTTTTGGATGCATAAAGAAAGCTGCAGCACCAGAGTTAGTAGGGCTGTGAATGGGACCATGGTAGAGGTTTCAGGAAAGAAAGAGCATTCGGGGCTGGCAGGTTTCGCCTGGGAGCAGGGCCCTGACGTTTGCAGTTTTGAGGCTTGAATCTCGAAAATGGCTAGAGAGCTGCTAAGTGACATGTCGGAGTTTTTGGATGCGTAAAGAAAGCTGCAGCGCCAGAGTTAGTAGGGCTGTGAATGGGACCATGGTAGAGGTTTCAGGAAAGCAAGAGCATTCGGGGCTGGGAGGTTTCCTTGGGAGCAGGGCCTGACGTTTGCAGTTTTGAGGCTTGAATCTCGAATATGGCTAGAGAGCTGCTAAGTCGCATGTCGGAGTTTTTGGATGCCTAAAGGAGCCTGCAGCTCCAGGGTTAGTAGGGCTGTGAATGGGGCCATGGTAGAGGTTTCAGGAAAGAAAGAGCATTCGGGGCTGGCAGGTTTCGCCTGGGAGCAGGGCCCTGACGTTTGCAGTTTTGAGGCTTGAATCTCGAAAATGGCTAGAGAGCTGCTAAGTGACATGTCGGAGTTTTTGGATGCATAAAGAAAGCTGCAGCGCCAGAGTTAGTAGGGCTGTGAATGGGACCATGGTAGAGGTTTCAGGAAAGAAAGAGCATTCGGGGCTGGGAGGTTTTCCTTGGGAGCTGGGTCTGGACGTTTGCAGTTTTGAGGCTTGAATCTCGACTATGGCTAGAGAGCTGCTAAGTGACATGTCGGAGTTTTTGGATGCCTAAAGAAAGCTGCAGCGCCAGAGTTAGTAGGGCTGTGAATGGGACCATGGTAGAGGTTTCAGGAAAGCAAGAGCATTCGGGGCTGGGATGTTTTCCTTGGGAGCAGGGCCTGGACGTTTGCAGTTTTGAGGCTTGAATCTCGAAAATGGCTAGAGAGCTGCTAAGTCGCATGTCGGAGTTTTTGGATGCCTAAAGGAGCCTGCAGCTCCAGGGTTAGTAGGGCTGTGAATGGCGCCATGGTAGAGGTTTCAGGAAAGAAAGAGCATTCGGGGCTGGCAGGTTTCGCCTGGGAGCAGGGCCCTGACGTTTGCAGTTTTGAGGCTTGAATCTCGAAAATGGCTAGAGAGCTGCTAAGTGACATGTCGGAGTTTTTGGATGCCTAAAGAAAGCTGCAGCCCCAGAGTTAGTAGGGCTGTGAATGGGACCATGGTAGAGGTTTCAGGAAAGCAAGAGCATTCGGGGCTGGCATGTTTTCCCTTGGGAGCAGGGTCTGACGTTTGCAGTTTTGAGGCTTGAATCTCGAAAATGGCTAGAGAGCTGCTAAGTCGCATGTCGGAGTTTTTGGATGCCTAAAGGAGCCTGCAGCTCCAGGGTTAGTAGGGCTGTGAATGGGGCCATGGTAGAGGTTTCAGGAAAGAAAGAGCATTCGGGGCTGGCAGGTTTCGCCTGGGAGCAGGGCCCTGACGTTTGCAGTTTTGAGGCTTGAATCTCGAAAATGGCTAGAGAGCTGCTAAGTGACATGTCGGAGTTTTTGGATGCATAAAGAAAGCTGCAGCTCCAGAGTTAGTAGGGCTGTGAATGGGACCATGGTAGAGGTTTCAGGAAAGCAAGAGCATTCGGGGCTGGGATGTTTTCCTGGGAGCTGGGCCCTGACGTTTGCAGTTTTGAGGCTTGAATCTCGAAAATGGCTAGAGAGCTGCTAAGTCGCATGTCGGAGTTTTTGGATGCCTAAAGGAGCCTGCAGCTCCAGGGTTAGTAGGGCTGTGAATGGGACATTGGTAGAGGTTTCAGGAAAGAAAGAGCATTCGGGGCTGGCAGGTTTCGCCTGGGAGCAGGGCCCTGACGTTTGCAGTTTTGAGGCTTGAATCTCGAAAATGGCTAGAGAGCTGCTAAGTGACATGTCGGAGTTTTTGGATGCATAAAGAAAGCTGCAGCGCCAGAGTTAGTAGGGCTGTGAATGGGACACTGGTAGAGGTTTCAGGAAAGAAAGAGCATTCGGGGCTGGCAGGTTTCGCCTGGGAGCAGGGCCCTGACGTTTGCAGTTTTGAGGCTTGAATCTCGAAAATGGCTAGAGAGCTGCTAAGTGACATGTCGGAGTTTTTGGATGCATAAAGAACTGCAGCTCCAGGGTTAGTAGGGCTGTGAATGGGACCATGGTAGAGGTTTCAGGAAAGCAAGAGCATTCGGGGCTGGGATGTTTTCCTTGGGAGCTGGGGTCTGACGTTTGCAGTTTTGAGGCTTGAATCTCGAAAATGGCTAGAGAGCTGCTAAGTCGCATGTCGGAGTTTTTGGATGCCTAAAGGAGCCTGCAGCTCCAGGGTTAGTAGGGCTGTGAATGGGACCATGGTAGAGGTTTCAGGAAAGAAAGAGCATTCGGGGCTGGCAGGTTTCGCCTGGGAGCAGGGCCCTGACGTTTGCAGTTTTGAGGCTTGAATCTCGAAAATGGCTAGAGAGCTGCTAAGTGACATGTCGGAGTTTTTGGATGCATAAAGAAAGCTGCAGCTCCAGGGTTAGTAGGGCTGTGAATGGGACATTGGTAGAGGTTTCAGGAAAGAAAGAGCATTCGGGGCTGGGATGTTTTCCTTATGAGCTGGGTCTGGACGTTTGCAGTTTTGAGGCTTGAATCTCGAAAATGGCTAGAGAGCTGCTAAGTCGCATGTCGGAGTTTTTGGATGCATAAAGCTGCAGCGCCAGAGTTAGTAGGGCTGTGAATGGGACCATGGGAGAGGTTTCAGGAAAGAAAGAGCATTCGGGGCTGGCAGGTTTTCCTGGGAGCAGGGCTGACGTTTGCAGTTTTGAGGCTTGAATCTCGAAAATGGCTAGAGAGCTGCTAAGTCGCATGTCGGAGTTTTTGGATGCCTAAAGGAGCCTGCAGCTCCAGGGTTAGTAGGGCTGTGAATGGGACCATGGTAGAGGTTTCAGGAAAGAAAGAGCATTCGGGGCTGGCAGGTTTCGCCTGGGAGCTGGGTCTGGACGTTTGCAGTTTTGAGGCTTGAATCTCGAAAATGGCTAGAGAGCTGCTAAGTGA
>NW_026561580.1:0-73684 GCF_028858705.1 Grus americana
TTTCAGTGTGGACGCTGATTTTTGTGGAGAGGGTCGTAAGGCTCTATGTTGAGCCCTTGCTCGGACAGGCGAGCCCGCAGCCCCAATGTGAGTGGGTTGTGGGAGGGCCGCTGAGGGAGGTTTGAGGGCAGGCATGCGTTTTGGGGCTGGCACCTTTGGCCTGGGAGCTAGGGCTGGACGTTCACATTTTTCAGTGTGGACGCTGATTTTTGGTGGAGAGGGTCGTAAGGCTCTATGTTGAGCCCTTGCTCGGACAGGCGAGCCCGCAGCCCAATGTGAGTGGGTGTGTGGGAGGGCCGCTGAGGGAGGTTTGAGGGCAGGCATGCGTTTTGGGGCTGGCACCTTTGGCCTGGGAGCTAGGGCTGGACGTTCACATTTTTCAGTGTGGACGCTGATTTTTGGTGGAGAGGGTCGTAAGGCTCTATGTTGAGCCCTTGCTCGGACAGGCGAGCCCGCAGCCCCAATGTGAGTGGGTCTGTGGGAGGGCCGCTGAGGGAGGTTTGAGGGCAGGCATGCGTTTTGGGGCTGGCACCTTTGGCCTGGGAGCTAGGGCTGGACGTTCACATTTTCAGTGTGGACGCTGATTTTTGGTGGAGAGGGTCGTAAGGCTCTATGTTGAGCCCTTGCTCGGACAGGCGAGCCGCAGCCCCAATGTGAGTGGGTCTGTGGGAGGGCCGCTGAGGGAGGTTTGAGGGCAGGCATGCGTTTTGGGGCTGGCACCTTTGGCCTGGGAGCTAGGGCTGGACGTTCACATTTTTCAGTGTGGACGCTGATTTTTGGTGGAGAGGGTCGTAAGGCTCTATGTTGAGCCCTTGCTCGGACAGGCGAGCCCGCAGCCCCAATGTGAGTGGGTCTGTGGGAGGGCCGCTGAGGGAGGTTTGAGGGCAGGCATGCGTTTTGGGGCTGGCACCTTTGGCCTGGGAGCTAGGGCTGGCTGGACGTTCACATTTTTCAGTGTGGACGCTGATTTTTGGTGGAGAGGGTCGTAAGGCTCTATGTTGAGCCCTTGCTCGGACAGGCGAGCCCGCAGCCCCAATGTGAGTGGGTGTGTGGGAGGGCCGCTGAGGGAGGTTTGAGGGCAGGCATGCGTTTTGGGGCTGGCACCTTTGGCCTGGGAGCTAGGGCTGGACGTTCACATTTTTCAGTGTGGACGCTGATTTTTGGTGGAGAGGGTCGTAAGGCTCTATGTTGAGCCCTTGCTCGGACAGGCGAGCCCGCAGCCCCAATGTGAGTGGGTCTGTGGGAGGGCCGCTGAGGGAGGTTTGAGGGCAGGCATGCGTTTTGGGGCTGGCACCTTTGGCCTGGGAGCTAGGGCTGGACGTTCACATTTTTCAGTGTGGACGCTGATTTTTGGTGGAGAGGGTCGTAAGGCTCTATGTTGAGCCCTGGCTCGGACAGGCGAGCTGCAGCCCCAATGTGAGTGGGTCTGTGGGAGGGCCGCTGAGGGAGGTTTGAGGGCAGGCATGCGTTTTGGGGCTGGCACCTTTGGCCTGGGAGCTAGGGCTGGACGTTCACATTTTTCAGTGTGGACGCTGATTTTTGGTGGAGAGGGTCGTAAGGCTCTATGTTGAGCCCTTGCTCGGACAGGCGAGCCCGCAGCCCCAATGTGAGTGGGTCTGTGGGAGGGCCGCTGAGGGAGGTTTGAGGGCAGGCATGCGTTTTGGGGCTGGCACCTTTGGCCTGGGAGCTAGGGCTGGACGTTCACATTTTTCAGTGTGGACGCTGATTTTTGGTGGAGAGGGTCGTAAGGCTCTATGTTGAGCCCTTGCTCGGACAGGCGAGCCCGCAGCCCCAATGTGAGTGGGTCTGTGGGAGGGCCGCTGAGGGAGGTTTGAGGGCAGGCATGCGTTTTGGGGCTGGCACCTTTGGCCTGGGAGCTAGGGCTGGACGTTCACATTTTTCAGTGTGGACGCTGATTTTTGGTGGAGAGGGTCGTAAGGCTCTATGTTGAGCCCTTGCTCGGACAGGCGAGCCCGCAGCCCCAATGTGAGTGGGTCTGTGGGAGGGCCGCTGAGGGAGGTTTGAGGGCAGGCAGATGCGTTTTGGGGCTGGCACCTTTGGCCTGGGAGCTAGGGCTGGACGTTCACATTTTTCAGTGTGGACGCTGATTTTTGGTGGAGAGGGTCGTAAGGCTCTATGTTGAGCCCTTGCTCGGACAGGCGAGCCCGCAGCCCCAATGTGAGTGGGTCTGTGGGAGGGCCGCTGAGGGAGGTTTGAGGGCAGGCATGCGTTTTGGGGCTGGCACCTTTGGCCTGGGAGCTAGGGCTGGACGTTCACATTTTTCAGTGTGGACGCTGATTTGGTGGAGGGGTCGTAAGGCTCTATGTTGAGCCCTGCCATCTAGGCGAGCCCGCAGCCCCAATGTGAGTGGGTCTGTGGGGAGGGCCGCTGAGGGAGGTTTGAGGGCAGGCATGCGTTTTGGGGCTGGCACCTTTGGCCTGGGAGCTAGGGCTGGACGTTCACATTTTTCAGTGTGGACGCTGATTTTGGTGGAGAGGGTCGTAAGGCTCTATGTTGAGCCCTTGCTCGGACAGGCGAGCCCGCAGCCCCAATGTGAGTGGGTCTGTGGGAGGGCCGCTGAGGGAGGTTTGAGGGCAGGCATGCGTTTTGGGGCTGGCACCTTTGGCCTGGGAGCTAGGGCTGGACGTTCACATTTTTCAGTGTGGACGCTGATTTTTGGTGGAGAGGGTCGTAAGGCTCTATGTTGAGCCCTTGCTCGGACAGGCGAGCCCGCAGCCCCAATGTGAGTGGGTCTGTGTGGGAGGGCCGCTGAGGGAGGTTTGAGGGCAGGCATGCGTTTTGGGGCTGGCACCTTTGGCCTGGGAGCTAGGGCTGGACGTTCACATTTTTCAGTGTGGACGCTGATTTTTGGTGGAGAGGGTCGTAAGGCTCTATGTTGAGCCCTTGCTCGGACAGGCGAGCCCGCAGCCCCAATGTGAGTGGGTCTGTGGGAGGGCCGCTGAGGGAGGTTTGAGGGCAGGCATGCGTTTTGGGGCTGGCACCTTTGGCCTGGGAGCTAGGGCTGGACGTTCACATTTTTCAGTGTGGACGCTGATTTTGGTGGAGAGGGTCGTAAGGCTCTATGTTGAGCCCTTGCTCGGACAGGCGAGCCCGCAGCCCCAATGTGAGTGGGTCTGTGGGAGGGCCGCTGAGGGAGGTTTGAGGGCAGGCATGCGTTTTGGGGCTGGCACCTTTGGCCTGGGAGCTAGGGCTGGACGTTCACATTTTTCAGTGTGGACGCTGATTTTTGGTGGAGAGGGTCGTAAGGCTCTATGTTGAGCCCTTGCTCGGACAGGCGAGCCCGCAGCCCCAATGTGAGTGGGTCTGTGGGAGGGCCGCTGAGGGAGGTTTGAGGGCAGGCATGCGTTTTGGGGCTGGCACCTTTGGCCTGGGAGCTAGGGCTGGACGTTCACATTTTTCAGTGTGGACGCTGATTTTGGTGGAGAGGGTCGTAAGGCTCTATGTTGAGCCCTTGCTCGGACAGGCGAGCCCGCAGCCCCAATGTGAGTGGGTCTGTGGGAGGGCCGCTGAGGGAGGTTTGAGGGCAGGCATGCGTTTTGGGGCTGGCACCTTTGGCCTGGGAGCTAGGGCTGGACGTTCACATTTTTCAGTGTGGACGCTGATTTTTGGTGGAGAGGGTCGTAAGGCTCTATGTTGAGCCCTTGCTCGGACAGGCGAGCCCGCAGCCCCAATGTGAGTGGGTCTGTGGGAGGGCCGCTGAGGGAGGTTTGAGGGCAGGCATGCGTTTTGGGGCTGGCACCTTTGGCCTGGGAGCTAGGGCTGGACGTTCACATTTTTCAGTGTGGACGCTGATTTTTGGTGGAGAGGGTCGTAAGGCTCTATGTTGAGCCCTTGCTCACAGGCGAGCCCGCAGCCCCAATGTGAGTGGGTCTGTGGGAGGGCCGCTGAGGGAGGTTTGAGGGCAGGCATGCGTTTTGGGGCTGGCACCTTTGGCCTGGGAGCTAGGGCTGGACGTTCACATTTTTCAGTGTGTGGACGCTGATTTTTGGTGGAGAGGGTCGTAAGGCTCTATGTTGAGCCCTTGCTCGGACAGGCGAGCCCGCAGCCCCAATGTGAGTGGGTCTGTGGGAGGGCCGCTGAGGGAGGTTTGAGGGCAGGCATGCGTTTTGGGGCTGGCACCTTTGGCCTGGGAGCTAGGGCTGGACGTTCACATTTTTCAGTGTGGACGCTGATTTTTGGTGGAGAGGGTCGTAAGGCTCTATGTTGAGCCCTTGCTCGGACAGGCGAGCCCGCAGCCCCAATGTGAGTGGGTCTGTGGGAGGGCCGCTGAGGGAGGTTTGAGGGCAGGCATGCGTTTTGGGGCTGGCACCTTTGGCCTGGGAGCTAGGGCTGGACGTTCACATTTTTCAGTGTGGACGCTGATTTTTGGTGGAGAGGGTCGTAAGGCTCTATGTTGAGCCCTTGCTCGGACAGGCGAGCCCGCAGCCCCAATGTGAGTGGGTCTGTGGGAGGCCGCTGAGGGAGGTTTGAGGGCAGGCATGCGTTTTGGGGCTGGCACCTTTGGCCTGGGAGCTAGGGCTGGACGTTCACATTTTCAGTGTGGACGCTGATTTTTGGTGGAGAGGGTCGTAAGGCTCTATGTTGAGCCCTTGCTCGGACAGGCGAGCCCGCAGCCCCAATGTGAGTGGGTCTGTGGGAGGGCCGCTGAGGGAGGTTTGAGGGCAGGCATGCGTTTTGGGGCTGGCACCTTTGGCCTGGGAGCTAGGGCTGGACGTTCACATTTTTCAGTGTGGACGCTGATTTTGGTGGAGAGGGTCGTAAGGCTCTATGTTGAGCCCTTGCTCGGACAGGCGAGCCCGCAGCCCCAATGTGAGTGGGTCTGTGGGAGGGCCGCTGAGGGAGGTTTGAGGGCAGGCATGCGTTTTGGGGCTGGCACCTTTGGCCTGGGAGCTAGGGCTGGACGTTCACATTTTTCAGTGTGGACGCTGATTTTTGGTGGAGAGGGTCGTAAGGCTCTATGTTGAGCCCTTGCTCGGACAGGCGAGCCCGCAGCCCCAATGTGAGTGGGTCTGTGGGAGGGCCGCTGAGGGAGGTTTGAGGGCAGGCATGCGTTTTGGGGCTGGCACCTTTGGCCTGGGAGCTAGGGCTGGACGTTCACATTTTTCAGTGTGGACGCTGATTTTTGGTGGAGAGGGTCGTAAGGCTCTATGTTGAGCCCTTGCTCGGACAGACGAAGCCGCAGCCCCAATGTGAGTGGGTCTGTGGGAGGGCCGCTGAGGGAGGTTTGAGGGCAGGCATGCGTTTTGGGGCTGGCACCTTTGGCCTGGGAGCTAGGGCTGGACGTTCACATTTTTCAGTGTGGACGCTGATTTTTGGTGGAGAGGGTCGTAAGGCTCTATGTTGAGCCCTTGCTCGGACAGGCGAGCCCGCAGCCCCAATGTGAGTGGGTCTGTGGGAGGGCCGCTGAGGGAGGTTTGAGGGCAGGCATGCGTTTTGGGGCTGGCACCTTTGGCCTGGGAGCTAGGGCTGGACGTTCACATTTTTCAGTGTGGACGCTGATTTTTGGTGGAGAGGGTCGTAAGGCTCTATGTTGAGCCCTTGCTCCCAGGCGAGCCCGCAGCCCCAATGTGAGTGGGTCTGTGGGAGGGCCGCTGAGGGAGGTTTGAGGGCAGGCATGCGTTTTGGGGCTGGCACCTTTGGCCTGGGAGCTAGGGCTGGACGTTCACATTTTTCAGTGTGGACGCTGATTTTTGGTGGAGAGGGTCGTAAGGCTCTATGTTGAGCCCTTGCTCGGACAGGCGAGCCCGCAGCCCCAATGTGAGTGGGTCTGTGGGAGGGCCGCTGAGGGAGGTTTGAGGGCAGGCATGCGTTTTGGGGCTGGCACCTTTGGCCTGGGAGCTAGGGCTGGACGTTCACATTTTTCAGTGTGGACGCTGATTTTTGGTGGAGAGGGTCGTAAGGCTCTATGTTGAGCCCTTGCTCGGACAGGCGAGCCCGCAGCCCCAATGTGAGTGGGTCTGTGGGAGGGCCGCTGAGGGAGGTTTGAGGGCAGGCATGCGTTTTGGGGCTGGCACCTTTGGCCTGGGAGCTAGGGCTGGACGTTCACATTTTTCAGTGTGGACGCTGATTTTTGGTGGAGAGGGTCGTAAGGCTCTATGTTGAGCCCTAGCTCCCAGGCCAGCCCGCAGCCCCAATGTGAGTGGGTCTGAGGGCCTGAGGGAGGTTTGAGGGCATGGTTTGGGCTGGCACCCGGGGCTAGGCTAGGGCTGTGGTTGTTTTTTTTTTTTTGTGTTTTTTGGTTTTTGGGCTGGATTCCCTGGCTCGTTTTCCCCCCCCCCCCCCCTGTGGGAGGGCCGCTGAGGGAGGTTTGAGGGCAGGCTGCGTTTTTGGCACCTTTGGCCTGGGAGCTAGGGCTGGACGTTCACATTTTTCAGTGGGGACGCTGATTTTTGGTGGAGAGGGTCGTAAGGCTCTATGTTGAGCCCTTGCTCGGACAGGCGAGCCCGCAGCCCCAATGTGAGTGGGTCTGTGGGAGGGCCGCTGAGGGAGGTTTGAGGGCAGGCATGCGTTTTGGGGCTGGCACCTTTGGCCTGGGAGCTAGGGCTGGACGTTCACAGTTTTCAGTGTGGACGCTGATTTTTGGTGGAGAGGGTCGTAAGGCTCTATGTTGAGCCCTTGCTCGGACAGGCGAGCCCGCAGCCCCAATGTGAGTGGGTCTGTGGGAGGGCCGCTGAGGGAGGTTTGAGGGCAGGCATGCGTTTTGGGGCTGGCACCTTTGGCCTGGGAGCTAGGGCTGGACGTTCACATTTTTCAGTGTGGACGCTGATTTTTGGTGGAGAGGGTCGTAAGGCTCTATGTTGAGCCCTTGCTCGGACAGGCGAGCCCGCAGCCCCAATGTGAGTGGGTCTGTGGGAGGGCCGCTGAGGGAGGTTTGAGGGCAGGCATGCGTTTTGGGGCTGGCACCTTTGGCCTGGGAGCTAGGGCTGGACCTTTTTGCATTTTTCAGTGTGGACGCTGATTTTTGGTGGAGAGGGTCGTAAGGCTCTATGTTGAGGCCTTGCTCGGACAGGCGAGCCCGCAGCCCCAATGTGAGTGGGTCTGTGGGAGGGCCGCTGAGGGAGGTTTGAGGGCAGGCATGCGTTTTGGGGCTGGCACCTTTGGCCTGGGAGCTAGGGCTGGACGTTCACATTTTTCAGTGTGGACGCTGATTTTTGGTGGAGAGGGTCGTAAGGCTCTATGTTGAGCCCTTGCTCGGACAGGCGAGGCCGCAGCCCCAATGTGAGTGGGTCTGTGGGAGGGCCGCTGAGGGAGGTTTGAGGGCAGGCATGCGTTTTGGGGCTGGCACCTTTGGCCTGGGAGCTAGGGCTGGACGTTCACATTTTTCAGTGTGGATGCTGATTTTTGGTGGAGAGGGTCGTAAGGCTCTATGTTGAGCCCTTGCTCGGACAGGCGAGCCCGCAGCCCCAATGTGAGTGGGTCTGTGGGAGGGCCGCTGAGGGAGGTTTGAGGGCAGGCATGCGTTTTGGGGCTGGCACCTTTGGCCTGGGAGCTAGGGCTGGACGTTCACATTTTTCAGTGTGGACGCTGATTTTTGGTGGAGAGGGTCGTAAGGCTCTATGTTGAGCCCTTGCTCGGACAGGCGAGCCCGCAGCCCCAATGTGAGTGGGTCTGTGGGAGGGCCGCTGAGGGAGGTTTGAGGGCAGGCATGCGTTTTGGGGCTGGCACCTTTGGCCTGGGAGCTAGGGCTGGACGTTCACATTTTTCAGTGTGGACGCTGATTTTGGTGGAGAGGGTCGTAAGGCTCTATGTTGAGCCCTTGCTCGGACAGGCGAGCCCGCAGCCCCAATGTGAGTGGGTCTGTGGGAGGGCCGCTGAGGGAGGTTTGAGGGCAGGCATGCGTTTTGGGGCTGGCACCTTTGGCCTGGGAGCTAGGGCTGGACGTTCACATTTTTCAGTGTGGACGCTGATTTTTGGTGGAGAGGGTCGTAAGGCTCTATGTTGAGCCCTTGCTCGGACAGGCGAGCCCGCAGCCCCAATGTGAGTGGGTCTGTGGGAGGGCCGCTGAGGGAGGTTTGAGGGCAGGCATGCGTTTTGGGGCTGGCACCTTTGGCCTGGGAGCTAGGGCTGGACGTTCACATTTTTCAGTGTGGACGCTGATTTTTGGTGGAGAGGGTCGTAAGGCTCTATGTTGAGCCCTTGCTCGGACAGGCGAGCCCGCAGCCCCAATGTGAGTGGGTGTGTGGGAGGGCCGCTGAGGGAGGTTTGAGGGCAGGCATGCGTTTTGGGGCTGGCACCTTTGGCCTGGGAGCTAGGGCTGGACGTTCACATTTTTCAGTGTGGACGCTGATTTTTGGTGGAGAGGGTCGTAAGGCTCTATGTTGAGCCCTTGCTCGGACAGGCGAGCCCGCAGCCCCAATGTGAGTGGGTCTGTGGGAGGGCCGCTGAGGGAGGTTTGAGGGCAGGCATGCGTTTTGGGGCTGGCACCTTTGGCCTGGGAGCTAGGGCTGGACGTTCACATTTTTCAGTGTGGACGCTGATTTTGGTGGAGAGGGTCGTAAGGCTCTATGTTGAGCCCTTGCTCGGACAGGCGAGCCCGCAGCCCCAATGTGAGTGGGTCTGTGGAGGGCCGCTGAGGGAGGTTTGAGGGCAGGCATGCGTTTTGGGGCTGGCACCTTTGGCCTGGGAGCTAGGGCTGGACGTTCACATTTTTCAGTGTGGACGCTGATTTTTGGTGGAGAGGGTCGTAAGGCTCTATGTTGAGCCCTTGCTCGGACAGGCGAGCCCGCAGCCCCAATGTGAGTGGGTGTGTGGGAGGGCCGCTGAGGGAGGTTTGAGGGCAGGCATGCGTTTTGGGGCTGGCACCTTTGGCCTGGGAGCTAGGGCTGGACGTTCACATTTTTCAGTGTGGACGCTGATTTTGGTGGAGAGGGTCGTAAGGCTCTATGTTGAGCCCTTGCTCGGACAGGCGAGCCCGCAGCCCCAATGTGAGTGGGTCTGTGCGAGGGCCGCTGAGGGAGGTTTGAGGGCAGGCATGCGTTTTGGGGCTGGCACCTTTGGCCTGGGAGCTAGGGCTGGACGTTCACATTTTTCAGTGTGGACGCTGATTTTTGGTGGAGAGGGTCGTAAGGCTCTATGTTGAGCCCTTGCTCGGACAGGCGAGCCCGCAGCCCCAATGTGAGTGGGTGTGTGCGAGGGCCGCTGAGGGAGGTTTGAGGGCAGGCATGCGTTTTGGGGCTGGCACCTTTGGCCTGGGAGCTAGGGCTGGACGTTCACATTTTTCAGTGTGGACGCTGATTTTTGGTGGAGAGGGTCGTAAGGCTCTATGTTGAGCCCTTGCTCGGACAGGCGAGCCCGCAGCCCCAATGTGAGTGGGTCTGTGCGAGGGCCGCTGAGGGAGGTTTGAGGGCAGGCATGCGTTTTGGGGCTGGCACCTTTGGCCTGGGAGCTAGGGCTGGACGTTCACATTTTTCAGTGTGGACGCTGATTTTTGGTGGAGAGGGTCGTAAGGCTCTATGTTGAGCCCTTGCTCGGACAGGCGAGCCCGCAGCCCCAATGTGAGTGGGTCTGTGGGAGGGCCGCTGAGGGAGGTTTGAGGGCAGGCATGCGTTTTGGGGCTGGCACCTTTGGCCTGGGAGCTAGGGCTGGACGTTCACATTTTTCAGTGTGGACGCTGATTTTGGTGGAGAGGGTCGTAAGGCTCTATGTTGAGCCCTTGCTCGGACAGGCGAGCCCGCAGCCCCAATGTGAGTGGGTCTGTGGGAGGGCCGCTGAGGGAGGTTTGAGGGCAGGCATGCGTTTTGGGGCTGGCACCTTTGGCCTGGGAGCTAGGGCTGGACGTTCACATTTTTCAGTGTGGACGCTGATTTTTGGTGGAGAGGGTCGTAAGGCTCTATGTTGAGCCCTTGCTCGGACAGGCGAGCCCGCAGCCCCAATGTGAGTGGGTCTGTGGGAGGGCCGCTGAGGGAGGTTTGAGGGCAGGCATGCGTTTTGGGGCTGGCACCTTTGGCCTGGGAGCTAGGGCTGGACGTTCACATTTTTCAGTGTGGACGCTGATTTTTGGTGGAGAGGGTCGTAAGGCTCTATGTTGAGCCCTTGCTCGGACAGGCGAGCCCGCAGCCCCAATGTGAGTGGGTCTGTGCGAGGGCCGCTGAGGGAGGTTTGAGGGCAGGCATGCGTTTTGGGGCTGGCACCTTTGGCCTGGGAGCTAGGGCTGGACGTTCACATTTTTCAGTGTGGACGCTGATTTTTGGTGGAGAGGGTCGTAAGGCTCTATGTTGAGCCCTTGCTCGGACAGGCGAGCCCGCAGCCCCAATGTGAGTGGGTCTGTGCGAGGGCCGCTGAGGGAGGTTTGAGGGCAGGCATGCGTTTTGGGGCTGGCACCTTTGGCCTGGGAGCTAGGGCTGGACGTTCACATTTTTCAGTGTGGACGCTGATTTTGGTGGAGAGGGTCGTAAGGCTCTATGTTGAGCCCTTGCTCGGACAGGCGAGCCCGCAGCCCCAATGTGAGTGGGTCTGTGGGAGGGCCGCTGAGGGAGGTTTGAGGGCAGGCATGCGTTTTGGGGCTGGCACCTTTGGCCTGGGAGCTAGGGCTGGACGTTCACATTTTTCAGTGTGGACGCTGATTTTGGTGGAGAGGGTCGTAAGGCTCTATGTTGAGCCCTTGCTCGGACAGGCGAGCCCGCAGCCCCAATGTGAGTGGGTCTGTGCGAGGGCCGCTGAGGGAGGTTTGAGGGCAGGCATGCGTTTTGGGGCTGGCACCTTTGGCCTGGGAGCTAGGGCTGGACGTTCACATTTTTCAGTGTGGACGCTGATTTTGGTGGAGAGGGTCGTAAGGCTCTATGTTGAGCCCTTGCTCGGACAGGCGAGCCCGCAGCCCCAATGTGAGTGGGTCTGTGCGAGGGCCGCTGAGGGAGGTTTGAGGGCAGGCATGCGTTTTGGGGCTGGCACCTTTGGCCTGGGAGCTAGGGCTGGACGTTCACATTTTTCAGTGTGGACGCTGATTTTGGTGGAGAGGGTCGTAAGGCTCTATGTTGAGCCCTTGCTCGGACAGGCGAGCCCGCAGCCCCAATGTGAGTGGGTCTGTGGGAGGGCCGCTGAGGGAGGTTTGAGGGCAGGCATGCGTTTTGGGGCTGGCACCTTTGGCCTGGGAGCTAGGGCTGGACGTTCACATTTTTCAGTGTGGACGCTGATTTTTGGTGGAGAGGGTCGTAAGGCTCTATGTTGAGCCCTTGCTCGGACAGGCGAGCCCGCAGCCCCAATGTGAGTGGGTCTGTGCGAGGGCCGCTGAGGGAGGTTTGAGGGCAGGCATGCGTTTTGGGGCTGGCACCTTTGGCCTGGGAGCTAGGGCTGGACGTTCACATTTTTCAGTGTGGACGCTGATTTTTGGTGGAGAGGGTCGTAAGGCTCTATGTTGAGCCCTTGCTCGGACAGGCGAGCCCGCAGCCCCAATGTGAGTGGGTCTGTGCGAGGGCCGCTGAGGGAGGTTTGAGGGCAGGCATGCGTTTTGGGGCTGGCACCTTTGGCCTGGGAGCTAGGGCTGGACGTTCACATTTTTCAGTGTGGACGCTGATTTTTGGTGGAGAGGGTCGTAAGGCTCTATGTTGAGCCCTTGCTCGGACAGGCGAGCCCGCAGCCCCAATGTGAGTGGGTCTGTGCGAGGGCCGCTGAGGGAGGTTTGAGGGCAGGCATGCGTTTTGGGGCTGGCACCTTTGGCCTGGGAGCTAGGGCTGGACGTTCACATTTTTCAGTGTGGACGCTGATTTTGGTGGAGAGGGTCGTAAGGCTCTATGTTGAGCCCTTGCTCGGACAGGCGAGCCCGCAGCCCCAATGTGAGTGGGTCTGTGGGAGGGCCGCTGAGGGAGGTTTGAGGGCAGGCATGCGTTTTGGGGCTGGCACCTTTGGCCTGGGAGCTAGGGCTGG
The DNA here is from genome assembly GCF_028858705.1 of Grus americana. Taxonomy (NCBI): domain Eukaryota; kingdom Metazoa; phylum Chordata; class Aves; order Gruiformes; family Gruidae; genus Grus; species Grus americana. The sequence continues at coordinate 11,881 of NW_026561580.1, forward strand.
ACGTTCACATTTTTCAGTGTGGACGCTGATTTTGGTGGAGAGGGTCGTAAGGCTCTATGTTGAGCCCTTGCTCGGACAGGCGAGCCCGCAGCCCCAATGTGAGTGGGTCTGTGCGAGGGCCGCTGAGGGAGGTTTGAGGGCAGGCATGCGTTTTGGGGCTGGCACCTTTGGCCTGGGAGCTAGGGCTGGACGTTCACATTTTTCAGTGTGGACGCTGATTTTTGGTGGAGAGGGTCGTAAGGCTCTATGTTGAGCCCTTGCTCGGACAGGCGAGCCCGCAGCCCCAATGTGAGTGGGTCTGTGCGAGGGCCGCTGAGGGAGGTTTGAGGGCAGGCATGCGTTTTGGGGCTGGCACCTTTGGCCTGGGAGCTAGGGCTGGACGTTCACATTTTTCAGTGTGGACGCTGATTTTGGTGGAGAGGGTCGTAAGGCTCTATGTTGAGCCCTTGCTCGGACAGGCGAGCCCGCAGCCCCAATGTGAGTGGGTCTGTGCGAGGGCCGCTGAGGGAGGTTTGAGGGCAGGCATGCGTTTTGGGGCTGGCACCTTTGGCCTGGGAGCTAGGGCTGGACGTTCACATTTTTCAGTGTGGACGCTGATTTTGGTGGAGAGGGTCGTAAGGCTCTATGTTGAGCCCTTGCTCGGACAGGCGAGCCCGCAGCCCCAATGTGAGTGGGTCTGTGCGAGGGCCGCTGAGGGAGGTTTGAGGGCAGGCATGCGTTTTGGGGCTGGCACCTTTGGCCTGGGAGCTAGGGCTGGACGTTCACATTTTTCAGTGTGGACGCTGATTTTTGGTGGAGAGGGTCGTAAGGCTCTATGTTGAGCCCTTGCTCGGACAGGCGAGCCCGCAGCCCCAATGTGAGTGGGTCTGTGCGAGGGCCGCTGAGGGAGGTTTGAGGGCAGGCATGCGTTTTGGGGCTGGCACCTTTGGCCTGGGAGCTAGGGCTGGACGTTCACATTTTTCAGTGTGGACGCTGATTTTGGTGGAGAGGGTCGTAAGGCTCTATGTTGAGCCCTTGCTCGGACAGGCGAGCCCGCAGCCCCAATGTGAGTGGGTCTGTGCGAGGGCCGCTGAGGGAGGTTTGAGGGCAGGCATGCGTTTTGGGGCTGGCACCTTTGGCCTGGGAGCTAGGGCTGGACGTTCACATTTTTCAGTGTGGACGCTGATTTTGGTGGAGAGGGTCGTAAGGCTCTATGTTGAGCCCTTGCTCGGACAGGCGAGCCCGCAGCCCCAATGTGAGTGGGTCTGTGGGAGGGCCGCTGAGGGAGGTTTGAGGGCAGGCATGCGTTTTGGGGCTGGCACCTTTGGCCTGGGAGCTAGGGCTGGACGTTCACATTTTTCAGTGTGGACGCTGATTTTGGTGGAGAGGGTCGTAAGGCTCTATGTTGAGCCCTTGCTCGGACAGGCGAGCCCGCAGCCCCAATGTGAGTGGGTCTGTGCGAGGGCCGCTGAGGGAGGTTTGAGGGCAGGCATGCGTTTTGGGGCTGGCACCTTTGGCCTGGGAGCTAGGGCTGGACGTTCACATTTTTCAGTGTGGACGCTGATTTTTGGTGGAGAGGGTCGTAAGGCTCTATGTTGAGCCCTTGCTCGGACAGGCGAGCCCGCAGCCCCAATGTGAGTGGGTCTGTGCGAGGGCCGCTGAGGGAGGTTTGAGGGCAGGCATGCGTTTTGGGGCTGGCACCTTTGGCCTGGGAGCTAGGGCTGGACGTTCACATTTTTCAGTGTGGACGCTGATTTTTGGTGGAGAGGGTCGTAAGGCTCTATGTTGAGCCCTTGCTCGGACAGGCGAGCCCGCAGCCCCAATGTGAGTGGGTCTGTGCGAGGGCCGCTGAGGGAGGTTTGAGGGCAGGCATGCGTTTTGGGGCTGGCACCTTTTGCCTGGGAGCTAGGGCTGGACGTTCACATTTTTCAGTGTGGACGCTGATTTTTGGTGGAGAGGGTCGTAAGGCTCTATGTTGAGCCCTTGCTCGGACAGGCGAGCCCGCAGCCCCAATGTGAGTGGGTCTGTGCGAGGGCCGCTGAGGGAGGTTTGAGGGCAGGCATGCGTTTTGGGGCTGGCACCTTTGGCCTGGGAGCTAGGGCTGGACGTTCACATTTTTCAGTGTGGACGCTGATTTTTGGTGGAGAGGGTCGTAAGGCTCTATGTTGAGCCCTTGCTCGGACAGGCGAGCCCGCAGCCCCAATGTGAGTGGGTCTGTGCGAGGGCCGCTGAGGGAGGTTTGAGGGCAGGCATGCGTTTTGGGGCTGGCACCTTTGGCCTGGGAGCTAGGGCTGGACGTTTACATTTTTCAGTGTGGACGCTGATTTTGGTGGAGAGGGTCGTAAGGCTCTATGTTGAGCCCTTGCTCGGACAGGCGAGCCCGCAGCCCCAATGTGAGTGGGTCTGTGCGAGGGCCGCTGAGGGAGGTTTGAGGGCAGGCATGCGTTTTGGGGCTGGCACCTTTGGCCTGGGAGCTAGGGCTGGACGTTCACATTTTTCAGTGTGGACGCTGATTTTGGTGGAGAGGGTCGTAAGGCTCTATGTTGAGCCCTTGCTCGGACAGGCGAGCCCGCAGCCCCAATGTGAGTGGGTCTGTGCGAGGGCCGCTGAGGGAGGTTTGAGGGCAGGCATGCGTTTTGGGGCTGGCACGTTTTGCCTGGGAGCTAGGGCTGGACGTTCACATTTTTCAGTGTGGACGCTGATTTTGGTGGAGAGGGTCGTAAGGCTCTATGTTGAGCCCTTGCTCGGACAGGCGAGCCCGCAGCCCCAATGTGAGTGGGTCTGTGCGAGGGCCGCTGAGGGAGGTTTGAGGGCAGGCATGCGTTTTGGGGCTGGCACCTTTGGCCTGGGAGCTAGGGCTGGACGTTCACATTTTTCAGTGTGGACGCTGATTTTTGGTGGAGAGGGTCGTAAGGCTCTATGTTGAGCCCTTGCTCGGACAGGCGAGCCCGCAGCCCCAATGTGAGTGGGTCTGTGCGAGGGCCGCTGAGGGAGGTTTGAGGGCAGGCATGCGTTTTGGGGCTGGCACCTTTGGCCTGGGAGCTAGGGCTGGACGTTCACATTTTTCAGTGTGGACGCTGATTTTGGTGGAGAGGGTCGTAAGGCTCTATGTTGAGCCCTTGCTCGGACAGGCGAGCCCGCAGCCCCAATGTGAGTGGGTCTGTGCGAGGGCCGCTGAGGGAGGTTTGAGGGCAGGCATGCGTTTTGGGGCTGGCACCTTTGGCCTGGGAGCTAGGGCTGGACGTTCACATTTTTCAGTGTGGACGCTGATTTTTGGTGGAGAGGGTCGTAAGGCTCTATGTTGAGCCCTTGCTCGGACAGGCGAGCCCGCAGCCCCAATGTGAGTGGGTCTGTGCGAGGGCCGCTGAGGGAGGTTTGAGGGCAGGCATGCGTTTTGGGGCTGGCACCTTTGGCCTGGGAGCTAGGGCTGGACGTTCACATTTTTCAGTGTGGACGCTGATTTTTGGTGGAGAGGGTCGTAAGGCTCTATGTTGAGCCCTTGCTTGGACAGGCGAGCCCGCAGCCCCAATGTGAGTGGGTCTGTGCGAGGGCCGCTGAGGGAGGTTTGAGGGCAGGCATGCGTTTTGGGGCTGGCACCTTTGGCCTGGGAGCTAGGGCTGGACGTTCACATTTTTCAGTGTGGAAGCTGATTTTTGGTGGAGAGGGTCGTAAGGCTCTATGTTGAGCCCTTGCTCGGACAGGCGAGCCCGCAGCCCCAATGTGAGTGGGTCTGTGCGAGGGCCGCTGAGGGAGGTTTGAGGGCAGGCATGCGTTTTGGGGCTGGCACCTTTGGCCTGGGAGCTAGGGCTGGACGTTCACATTTTTCAGTGTGGACGCTGATTTTTGGTGGAGAGGGTCGTAAGGCTCTATGTTGAGCCCTTGCTCGGACAGGCGAGCCCGCAGCCCCAATGTGAGTGGGTCTGTGCGAGGGCCGCTGAGGGAGGTTTGAGGGCAGGCATGCGTTTTGGGGCTGGCACCTTTGGCCTGGGAGCTAGGGCTGGACGTTCACATTTTTCAGTGTGGACGCTGATTTTGGTGGAGAGGGTCGTAAGGCTCTATGTTGAGCCCTTGCTCGGACAGGCGAGCCCGCAGCCCCAATGTGAGTGGGTCTGTGCGAGGGCCGCTGAGGGAGGTTTGAGGGCAGGCATGCGTTTTGGGGCTGGCACCTTTGGCCTGGGAGCTAGGGCTGGACGTTCACATTTTTCAGTGTGGACGCTGATTTTGGTGGAGAGGGTCGTAAGGCTCTATGTTGAGCCCTTGCTCGGACAGGCGAGCCCGCAGCCCCAATGTGAGTGGGTCTGTGCGAGGGCCGCTGAGGGAGGTTTGAGGGCAGGCATGCGTTTTGGGGCTGGCACCTTTGGCCTGGGAGCTAGGGCTGGACGTTCACATTTTTCAGTGTGGACGCTGATTTTTGGTGGAGAGGGTCGTAAGGCTCTATGTTGAGCCCTTGCTCGGACAGGCGAGCCCGCAGCCCCAATGTGAGTGGGTCTGTGCGAGGGCCGCTGAGGGAGGTTTGAGGGCAGGCATGCGTTTTGGGGCTGGCACCTTTGGCCTGGGAGCTAGGGCTGGACGTTCACATTTTTCAGTGTGGACGCTGATTTTGGTGGAGAGGGTCGTAAGGCTCTATGTTGAGCCCTTGCTCGGACAGGCGAGCCCGCAGCCCCAATGTGAGTGGGTCTGTGCGAGGGCCGCTGAGGGAGGTTTGAGGGCAGGCATGCGTTTTGGGGCTGGCACCTTTGGCCTGGGAGCTAGGGCTGGACGTTCACATTTTTCAGTGTGGACGCTGATTTTGGTGGAGAGGGTCGTAAGGCTCTATGTTGAGCCCTTGCTCGGACAGGCGAGCCCGCAGCCCCAATGTGAGTGGGTCTGTGCGAGGGCCGCTGAGGGAGGTTTGAGGGCAGGCATGCGTTTTGGGGCTGGCACCTTTGGCCTGGGAGCTAGGGCTGGACGTTCACATTTTTCAGTGTGGACGCTGATTTTTGGTGGAGAGGGTCGTAAGGCTCTATGTTGAGCCCTTGCTCGGACAGGCGAGCCCGCAGCCCCAATGTGAGTGGGTCTGTGCGAGGGCCGCTGAGGGAGGTTTGAGGGCAGGCATGCGTTTTGGGGCTGGCACCTTTGGCCTGGGAGCTAGGGCTGGACGTTCACATTTTTCAGTGTGGACGCTGATTTTTGGTGGAGAGGGTCGTAAGGCTCTATGTTGAGCCCTTGCTCGGACAGGCGAGCCCGCAGCCCCAATGTGAGTGGGTCTGTGCGAGGGCCGCTGAGGGAGGTTTGAGGGCAGGCATGCGTTTTGGGGCTGGCACCTTTGGCCTGGGAGCTAGGGCTGGACGTTCACATTTTTCAGTGTGGACGCTGATTTTGGTGGAGAGGGTCGTAAGGCTCTATGTTGAGCCCTTGCTCGGACAGGCGAGCCCGCAGCCCCAATGTGAGTGGGTCTGTGCGAGGGCCGCTGAGGGAGGTTTGAGGGCAGGCATGCGATTTGGGGCTGGCACCTTTGGCCTGGGAGCTAGGGCTGGACGTTCACATTTTTCAGTGTGGACGCTGATTTTGGTGGAGAGGGTCGTAAGGCTCTATGTTGAGCCCTTGCTCGGACAGGCGAGCCCGCAGCCCCAATGTGAGTGGGTCTGTGCGAGGGCCGCTGAGGGAGGTTTGAGGGCAGGCATGCGTTTTGGGGCTGGCTCCTTTGGCCTGGGAGCTAGGGCTGGACGTTCACATTTTTCAGTGTGGACGCTGATTTTGGTGGAGAGGGTCGTAAGGCTCTATGTTGAGCCCTTGCTCGGACAGGCGAGCCCGCAGCCCCAATGTGAGTGGGTCTGTGCGAGGGCCGCTGAGGGAGGTTTGAGGGCAGGCATGCGTTTTGGGGCTGGCACCTTTGGCCTGGGAGCTAGGGCTGGACGTTCACATTTTTCAGTGTGGACGCTGATTTTTGGTGGAGAGGGTCGTAAGGCTCTATGTTGAGCCCTTGCTCGGACAGGCGAGCCCGCAGCCCCAATGTGAGTGGGTCTGTGCGAGGGCCGCTGAGGGAGGTTTGAGGGCAGGCATGCGTTTTGGGGCTGGCACCTTTGGCCTGGGAGCTAGGGCTGGACGTTCACATTTTTCAGTGTGGACGCTGATTTTTGGTGGAGAGGGTCGTAAGGCTCTATGTTGAGCCCTTGCTCGGACAGGCGAGCCCGCAGCCCCAATGTGAGTGGGTCTGTGCGAGGGCCGCTGAGGGAGGTTTGAGGGCAGGCATGCGTTTTGGGGCTGGCACCTTTGGCCTGGGAGCTAGGGCTGGACGTTCACATTTTTCAGTGTGGACGCTGATTTTTGGTGGAGAGGGTCGTAAGGCTCTATGTTGAGCCCTTGCTCGGACAGGCGAGCCCGCAGCCCCAATGTGAGTGGGTCTGTGCGAGGGCCGCTGAGGGAGGTTTGAGGGCAGGCATGCGTTTTGGGGCTGGCTCCTTTGGCCTGGGAGCTAGGGCTGGACGTTCACATTTTTCAGTGTGGACGCTGATTTTGGTGGAGAGGGTCGTAAGGCTCTATGTTGAGCCCTTGCTCGGACAGGCGAGCCCGCAGCCCCAATGTGAGTGGGTCTGTGCGAGGGCCGCTGAGGGAGGTTTGAGGGCAGGCATGCGTTTTGGGGCTGGCACCTTTGGCCTGGGAGCTAGGGCTGGACGTTCACATTTTTCAGTGTGGACGCTGATTTTTGGTGGAGAGGGTCGTAAGGCTCTATGTTGAGCCGTTGCTCGGACAGGCGAGCCCGCAGCCCCAATGTGAGTGGGTCTGTGCGAGGGCCGCTGAGGGAGGTTTGAGGGCAGGCATGCGTTTTGGGGCTGGCACCTTTGGCCTGGGAGCTAGGGCTGGACGTTCACATTTTTCAGTGTGGACGCTGATTTTGGTGGAGAGGGTCATAAGGCTCTATGTTGAGCCCTTGCTCGGACAGGCGAGCCCGCAGCCCCAATGTGAGTGGGTCTGTGCGAGGGCCGCTGAGGGAGGTTTGAGGGCAGGCATGCGTTTTGGGGCTGGCACCTTTGGCCTGGGAGCTAGGGCTGGACGTTCACATTTTTCAGTGTGGACGCTGATTTTGGTGGAGAGGGTCGTAAGGCTCTATGTTGAGCCCTTGCTCGGACAGGCGAGCCCGCAGCCCCAAAGTGAGTGGGTCTGTGCGAGGGCCGCTGAGGGAGGTTTGAGGGCAGGCATGCGTTTTGGGGCTGGCACCTTTGGCCTGGGAGCTAGGGCTGGACGTTCACATTTTTCAGTGTGGACGCTGATTTTGGTGGAGAGGGTCGTAAGGCTCTATGTTGAGCCCTTGCTCGGACAGGCGAGCCCGCAGCCCCAATGTGAGTGGGTCTGTGCGAGGGCCGCTGAGGGAGGTTTGAGGGCAGGCATGCGTTTTGGGGCTGGCACCTTTGGCCTGGGAGCTAGGGCTGGACGTTCACATTTTTCAGTGTGGACGCTGATTTTGGTGGAGAGGGTCGTAAGGCTCTATGTTGAGCCCTTGCTCGGACAGGCGAGCCCGCAGCCCCAATGTGAGTGGGTCTGTGCGAGGGCCGCTGAGGGAGGTTTGAGGGCAGGCATGCGTTTTGGGGCTGGCACCTTTGGCCTGGGAGCTAGGGCTGGACGTTCACATTTTTCAGTGTGGACGCTGATTTTGGTGGAGAGGGTCGTAAGGCTCTATGTTGAGCCCTTGCTCGGACAGGCGAGCCCGCAGCCCCAATGTGAGTGGGTCTGTGCGAGGGCCGCTGAGGGAGGTTTGAGGGCAGGCATGCGTTTTGGGGCTGGCACCTTTGGCCTGGGAGCTAGGGCTGGACGTTCACATTTTTCAGTGTGGACGCTGATTTTGGTGGAGAGGGTCGTAAGGCTCTATGTTGAGCCCTTGCTCGGACAGGCGAGCCCGCAGCCCCAATGTGAGTGGGTCTGTGCGAGGGCCGCTGAGGGAGGTTTGAGGGCAGGCATGCGTTTTGGGGCTGGCACCTTTGGCCTGGGAGCTAGGGCTGGACGTTCACATTTTTCAGTGTGGACGCTGATTTTTGGTGGAGAGGGTCGTAAGGCTCTATGTTGAGCCCTTGCTCGGACAGGCGAGCCCGCAGCCCCAATGTGAGTGGGTCTGTGCGAGGGCCGCTGAGGGAGGTTTGAGGGCAGGCATGCGTTTTGGGGCTGGCACCTTTGGCCTGGGAGCTAGGGCTGGACGTTCACATTTTTCAGTGTGGACGCTGATTTTTGGTGGAGAGGGTCGTAAGACTATATGTTGAGCCCTTGCTCGGACAGGCGAGCCCGCAGCCCCAATGTGAGTGGGTCTGTGCGAGGGCCGCTGAGGGAGGTTTGAGGGCAGGCATGCGTTTTGGGGCTGGCACCTTTGGCCTGGGAGCTAGGGCTGGACGTTCACATTTTTCAGTGTGGACGCTGATTTTGGTGGAGAGGGTCGTAAGGCTCTATGTTGAGCCCTTGCTCGGACAGGCGAGCCCGCAGCCCCAATGTGAGTGGGTCTGTGCGAGGGCCGCTGAGGGAGGTTTGAGGGCAGGCATGCGTTTTGGGGCTGGCACCTTTGGCCTGGGAGCTAGGGCTGGACGTTCACATTTTTCAGTGTGGACGCTGATTTTGGTGGAGAGGGTCGTAAGGCTCTATGTTGAGCCCTTGCTCGGACAGGCGAGCCCGCAGCCCCAATGTGAGTGGGTCTGTGCGAGGGCCGCTGAGGGAGGTTTGAGGGCAGGCATGCGTTTTGGGGCTGGCACCTTTGGCCTGGGAGCTAGGGCTGGACGTTCACATTTTTCAGTGTGGACGCTGATTTTTGGTGGAGAGGGTCGTAAGGCTCTATGTTGAGCCCTTGCTCGGACAGGCGAGCCCGCAGCCCCAATGTGAGTGTGTCTGTGCGAGGGCCGCTGAGGGAGGTTTGAGGGCAGGCATGCGTTTTGGGGCTGGCACCTTTGGCCTGGGAGCTAGGGCTGGACGTTCACATTTTTCAGTGTGGACGCTGATTTTGGTGGAGAGGGTCGTAAGGCTCTATGTTGAGCCGTTGCTCGGACAGGCGAGCCCGCAGCCCCAATGTGAGTGGGTCTGTGCGAGGGCCGCTGAGGGAGGTTTGAGGGCAGGCATGCGTTTTGGGGCTGGCACCTTTGGCCTGGGAGCTAGGGCTGGACGTTCACATTTTTCAGTGTGGACGCTGATTTTGGTGGAGAGGGTCGTAAGGCTCTATGTTGAGCCCTTGCTCGGACAGGCGAGCCCGCAGCCCCAATGTGAGTGGGTCTGTGCGAGGGCCGCTGAGGGAGGTTTGAGGGCAGGCATGCGTTTTGGGGCTGGCACCTTTGGCCTGGGAGCTAGGGCTGGACGTTCACATTTTTCAGTGTGGACGCTGATTTTGGTGGAGAGGGTCGTAAGGCTCTATGTTGAGCCCTTGCTCGGACAGGCGAGCCCGCAGCCCCAATGTGAGTGGGTCTGTGCGAGGGCCGCTGAGGGAGGTTTGAGGGCAGGCATGCGTTTTGGGGCTGGCACCTTTGGCCTGGGAGCTAGGGCTGGACGTTCACATTTTTCAGTGTGGACGCTGATTTTGGTGGAGAGGGTCGTAAGGCTCTATGTTGAGCCCTTGCTCGGACAGGCGAGCCCGCAGCCCCAATGTGAGTGGGTCTGTGCGAGGGCCGCTGAGGGAGGTTTGAGGGCAGGCATGCGTTTTGGGGCTGGCACCTTTGGCCTGGGAGCTAGGGCTGGACGTTCACATTTTTCAGTGTGGACGCTGATTTTGGTGGAGAGGGTCGTAAGGCTCTATGTTGAGCCCTTGCTCGGACAGGCGAGCCCGCAGCCCCAATGTGAGTGGGTGTGTGCGAGGGCCGCTGAGGGAGGTTTGAGGGCAGGCATGCGTTTTGGGGCTGGCACCTTTGGCCTGGGAGCTAGGGCTGGACGTTCACATTTTTCAGTGTGGACGCTGATTTTGGTGGAGAGGGTCGTAAGGCTCTATGTTGAGCCCTTGCTCGGACAGGCGAGCCCGCAGCCCCAATGTGAGTGGGTCTGTGCGAGGGCCGCTGAGGGAGGTTTGAGGGCAGGCATGCGTTTTGGGGCTGGCACCTTTGGCCTGGGAGCTAGGGCTGGACGTTCACATTTTTCAGTGTGGACGCTGATTTTGGTGGAGAGGGTCGTAAGGCTCTATGTTGAGCCCTTGCTCGGACAGGCGAGCCCGCAGCCCCAATGTGAGTGGGTCTGTGCGAGGGCCGCTGAGGGAGGTTTGAGGGCAGGCATGCGTTTTGGGGCTGGCACCTTTGGCCTGGGAGCTAGGGCTGGACGTTCACATTTTTCAGTGTGGACGCTGATTTTGGTGGAGAGGGTCGTAAGGCTCTATGTTGAGCCCTTGCTCGGACAGGCGAGCCCGCAGCCCCAATGTGAGTGGGTCTGTGCGAGGGCCGCTGAGGGAGGTTTGAGGGCAGGCATGCGTTTTGGGGCTGGCACCTTTGGCCTGGGAGCTAGGGCTGGACGTTCACATTTTTCAGTGTGGACGCTGATTTTGGTGGAGAGGGTCGTAAGGCTCTATGTTGAGCCCTTGCTCAGACAGGCGAGCCCGCAGCCCCAATGTGAGTGGGTCTGTGCGAGGGCCGCTGAGGGAGGTTTGAGGGCAGGCATGCGTTTTGGGGCTGGCACCTTTGGCCTGGGAGCTAGGGCTGGACGTTCACATTTTTCAGTGTGGACGCTGATTTTGGTGGAGAGGGTCGTAAGGCTCTATGTTGAGCCCTTGCTCGGACAGGCGAGCCCGCAGCCCCAATGTGAGTGGGTCTGTGCGAGGGCCGCTGAGGGAGGTTTGAGGGCAGGCATGCGTTTTGGGGCTGGCACCTTTGGCCTGGGAGCTAGGGCTGGACGTTCACATTTTTCAGTGTGGACGCTGATTTTGGTGGAGAGGGTCGTAAGGCTCTATGTTGAGCCCTTGCTCGGACAGGCGAGCCCGCAGCACCAATGTGAGTGGGTCTGTGCGAGGGCCGCTGAGGGAGGTTTGAGGGCAGGCATGCGTTTTGGGGCTGGCACCTTTGGCCTGGGAGCTAGGGCTGGACGTTCACATTTTTCAGTGTGGACGCTGATTTTGGTGGAGAGGGTCGTAAGGCTCTATGTTGAGCCCTTGCTCGGACAGGCGAGCCCGCAGCCCCAATGTGAGTGGGTCTGTGCGAGGGCCGCTGAGGGAGGTTTGAGGGCAGGCATGCGTTTTGGGGCTGGCACCTTTGGCCTGGGAGCTAGGGCTGGACGTTCACATTTTTCAGTGTGGACGCTGATTTTGGTGGAGAGGGTCGTAAGGCTCTATGTTGAGCCCTTGCTTGGACAGGCGAGCCAGCAGCCCCAATGTGAGTGGGTCTGTGCGAGGGCCGCTGAGGGAGGTTTGAGGGCAGGCATGCGTTTTGGGGCTGGCACCTTTGGCCTGGGAGCTAGGGCTGGACGTTCACATTTTTCAGTGTGGACGCTGATTTTGGTGGAGAGGGTCGTAAGGCTCTATGTTGAGCCCTTGCTCGGACAGGCGAGCCCGCAGCCCCAATGTGAGTGGGTCTGTGCGAGGGCCGCTGAGGGAGGTTTGAGGGCAGGCATGCGTTTTGGGGCTGGCACCTTTGGCCTGGGAGCTAGGGCTGGACGTTCACATTTTTCAGTGTGGACGCTGATTTTGGTGGAGAGGGTCGTAAGGCTCTATGTTGAGCCCTTGCTCGGACAGGCGAGCCTGCAGCCCCAATGTGAGTGGGTCTGTGCGAGGGCCGCTGAGGGAGGTTTGAGGGCAGGCATGCGTTTTGGGGCTGGCACCTTTGGCCTGGGAGCTAGGGCTGGACGTTCACATTTTTCAGTGTGGACGCTGATTTTGGTGGAGAGGGTCGTAAGGCTCTATGTTGAGCCCTTGCTCGGACAGGCGAGCCCGCAGCCCCAATGTGAGTGGGTCTGTGCGAGGGCCGCTGAGGGAGGTTTGAGGGCAGGCATGCGTTTTGGGGCTGGCACCTTTGGCCTGGGAGCTAGGGCTGGACGTTCACATTTTTCAGTGTGGACGCTGATTTTGGTGGAGAGGGTCGTAAGGCTCTATGTTGAGCCCTTGCTCGGACAGGCGAGCCCGCAGCCCCAATGTGAGTGGGTCTGTGCGAGGGCCGCTGAGGGAGGTTTGAGGGCAGGCATGCGTTTTGGGGCTGGCACCTTTGGCCTGGGAGCTAGGGCTGGACGTTCACATTTTTCAGTGTGGACGCTGATTTTGGTGGAGAGGGTCGTAAGGCTCTATGTTGAGCCCTTGCTCGGACAGGCGAGCCCGCAGCCCCAATGTGAGTGGGTCTGTGCGAGGGCCGCTGAGGGAGGTTTGAGGGCAGGCATGCGTTTTGGGGCTGGCACCTTTGGCCTGGGAGCTAGGGCTGGACGTTCACATTTTTCAGTGTGGACGCTGATTTTGGTGGAGAGGGTCGTAAGGCTCTATGTTGAGCCCTTGCTCGGACAGGCGAGCCCGCAGCCCCAATGTGAGTGGGTCTGTGCGAGGGCCGCTGAGGGAGGTTTGAGGGCAGGCATGCGTTTTGGGGCTGGCACCTTTGGCCTGGGAGCTAGGGCTGGACGTTCACATTTTTCAGTGTGGACGCTGATTTTGGTGGAGAGGGTCGTAAGGCTCTATGTTGAGCCCTTGCTCGGACAGGCGAGCCCGCAGCCCCAATGTGAGTGGGTCTGTGCGAGGGCCGCTGAGGGAGGTTTGAGGGCAGGCATGCGTTTTGGGGCTGGCACCTTTGGCCTGGGAGCTAGGGCTGGACGTTCACATTTTTCAGTGTGGACGCTGATTTTGGTGGAGAGGGTCGTAAGGCTCTATGTTGAGCCCTTGCTCGGACAGGCGAGCCCGCAGCCCCAATGTGAGTGGGTCTGTGCGAGGGCCGCTGAGGGAGGTTTGAGGGCAGGCATGCGTTTTGGGGCTGGCACCTTTGGCCTGGGAGCTAGGGCTGGACGTTCACATTTTTCAGTGTGGACGCTGATTTTGGTGGAGAGGGTCGTAAGGCTCTATGTTGAGCCCTTGCTCGGACAGGCGAGCCCGCAGCCCCAATGTGAGTGGGTCTGTGCGAGGGCCGCTGAGGGAGGTTTGAGGGCAGGCATGCGTTTTGGGGCTGGCACCTTTGGCCTGGGAGCTAGGGCTGGACGTTCACATTTTTCAGTGTGGACGCTGATTTTGGTGGAGAGGGTCGTAAGGCTCTATGTTGAGCCCTTGCTCGGACAGGCGAGCCCGCAGCCCCAATGTGAGTGGGTCTGTGCGAGGGCCGCTGAGGGAGGTTTGAGGGCAGGCATGCGTTTTGGGGCTGGCACCTTTGGCCTGGGAGCTAGGGCTGGACGTTCACATTTTTCAGTGTGGACGCTGATTTTGGTGGAGAGGGTCGTAAGGCTCTATGTTGAGCCCTTGCTCGGACAGGCGAGCCCGCAGCCCCAATGTGAGTGGGTCTGTGCGAGGGCCGCTGAGGGAGGTTTGAGGGCAGGCATGCGTTTTGGGGCTGGCACCTTTGGCCTGGGAGCTAGGGCTGGACGTTCACATTTTTCAGTGTGGACGCTGATTTTGGTGGAGAGGGTCGTAAGGCTCTATGTTGAGCCCTTGCTCGGACAGGCGAGCCCGCAGCCCCAATGTGAGTGGGTCTGTGCGAGGGCCGCTGAGGGAGGTTTGAGGGCAGGCATGCGTTTTGGGGCTGGCACCTTTGGCCTGGGAGCTAGGGCTGGACGTTCACATTTTTCAGTGTGGACGCTGATTTTGGTGGAGAGGGTCGTAAGGCTCTATGTTGAGCCCTTGCTCGGACAGGCGAGCCCGCAGCCCCAATGTGAGTGGGTCTGTGCGAGGGCCGCTGAGGGAGGTTTGAGGGCAGGCATGCGTTTTGGGGCTGGCACCTTTGGCCTGGGAGCTAGGGCTGGACGTTCACATTTTTCAGTGTGGACGCTGATTTTGGTGGAGAGGGTCGTAAGGCTCTATGTTGAGCCCTTGCTCGGACAGGCGAGCCCGCAGCCCCAATGTGAGTGGGTCTGTGCGAGGGCCGCTGAGGGAGGTTTGAGGGCAGGCATGCGTTTTGGGGCTGGCACCTTTGGCCTGGGAGCTAGGGCTGGACGTTCACATTTTTCAGTGTGGACGCTGATTTTGGTGGAGAGGGTCGTAAGGCTCTATGTTGAGCCCTTGCTCGGACAGGCGAGCCCGCAGCCCCAATGTGAGTGGGTCTGTGCGAGGGCCGCTGAGGGAGGTTTGAGGGCAGGCATGCGTTTTGGGGCTGGCACCTTTGGCCTGGGAGCTAGGGCTGGACGTTCACATTTTTCAGTGTGGACGCTGATTTTGGTGGAGAGGGTCGTAAGGCTCTATGTTGAGCCCTTGCTCGGACAGGCGAGCCCGCAGCCCCAATGTGAGTGGGTCTGTGCGAGGGCCGCTGAGGGAGGTTTGAGGGCAGGCATGCGTTTTGGGGCTGGCACCTTTGGCCTGGGAGCTAGGGCTGGACGTTCACATTTTTCAGTGTGGACGCTGATTTTGGTGGAGAGGGTCGTAAGGCTCTATGTTGAGCCCTTGCTCGGACAGGCGAGCCCGCAGCCCCTATGTGAGTGGGTCTGTGCGAGGGCCGCTGAGGGAGGTTTGAGGGCAGGCATGCGTTTTGGGGCTGGCACCTTTGGCCTGGGAGCTAGGGCTGGACGTTCACATTTTTCAGTGTGGACGCTGATTTTGGTGGAGAGGGTCGTAAGGCTCTATGTTGAGCCCTTGCTCGGACAGGCGAGCCCGCAGCCCCAATGTGAGTGGGTCTGTGCGAGGGCCGCTGAGGGAGGTTTGAGGGCAGGCATGCGTTTTGGGGCTGGCACCTTTGGCCTGGGAGCTAGGGCTGGACGTTCACATTTTTCAGTGTGGACGCTGATTTTGGTGGAGAGGGTCGTAAGGCTCTATGTTGAGCCCTTGCTCGGACAGGCGAGCCCGCAGCCCCAATGTGAGTGGGTCTGTGCGAGGGCCGCTGAGGGAGGTTTGAGGGCAGGCATGCGTTTTGGGGCTGGCACCTTTGGCCTGGGAGCTAGGGCTGGACGTTCACATTTTTCAGTGTGGACGCTGATTTTGGTGGAGAGGGTCGTAAGGCTCTATGTTGAGCCCTTGCTCGGACAGGCGAGCCCGCAGCCCCAATGTGAGTGGGTCTGTGCGAGGGCCGCTGAGGGAGGTTTGAGGGCAGGCATGCGTTTTGGGGCTGGCACCTTTGGCCTGGGAGCTAGGGCTGGACGTTCACATTTTTCAGTGTGGACGCTGATTTTGGTGGAGAGGGTCGTAAGGCTCTATGTTGAGCCCTTGCTCGGACAGGCGAGCCCGCAGCCCCAATGTGAGTGGGTCTGTGCGAGGGCCGCTGAGGGAGGTTTGAGGGCAGGCATGCGTTTTGGGGCTGGCACCTTTGGCCTGGGAGCTAGGGCTGGACGTTCACATTTTTCAGTGTGGACGCTGATTTTGGTGGAGAGGGTCGTAAGGCTCTATGTTGAGCCCTTGCTCGGACAGGCGAGCCCGCAGCCCCAATGTGAGTGGGTCTGTGCGAGGGCCGCTGAGGGAGGTTTGAGGGCAGGCATGCGTTTTGGGGCTGGCACCTTTGGCCTGGGAGCTAGGGCTGGACGTTCACATTTTTCAGTGTGGACGCTGATTTTGGTGGAGAGGGTCGTAAGGCTCTATGTTGAGCCCTTGCTCGGACAGGCGAGCCCGCAGCCCCAATGTGAGTGGGTCTGTGCGAGGGCCGCTGAGGGAGGTTTGAGGGCAGGCATGCGTTTTGGGGCTGGCACCTTTGGCCTGGGAGCTAGGGCTGGACGTTCACATTTTTCAGTGTGGACGCTGATTTTGGTGGAGAGGGTCGTAAGGCTCTATGTTGAGCCCTTGCTCGGACAGGCGAGCCCGCAGCCCCAATGTGAGTGGGTCTGTGCGAGGGCCGCTGAGGGAGGTTTGAGGGCAGGCATGCGTTTTGGGGCTGGCACCTTTGGCCTGGGAGCTAGGGCTGGACGTTCACATTTTTCAGTGTGGACGCTGATTTTGGTGGAGAGGGTCGTAAGGCTCTATGTTGAGCCCTTGCTCGGACAGGCGAGCCCGCAGCCCCAATGTGAGTGGGTCTGTGCGAGGGCCGCTGAGGGAGGTTTGAGGGCAGGCATGCGTTTTGGGGCTGGCACCTTTGGCCTGGGAGCTAGGGCTGGACGTTCACATTTTTCAGTGTGGACGCTGATTTTGGTGGAGAGGGTCGTAAGGCTCTATGTTGAGCCCTTGCTCGGACAGGCGAGCCCGCAGCCCCAATGTGAGTGGGTCTGTGCGAGGGCCGCTGAGGGAGGTTTGAGGGCAGGCATGCGTTTTGGGGCTGGCACCTTTGGCCTGGGAGCTAGGGCTGGACGTTCACATTTTTCAGTGTGGACGCTGATTTTGGTGGAGAGGGTCGTAAGGCTCTATGTTGAGCCCTTGCTCGGACAGGCGAGCCCGCAGCCCCAATGTGAGTGGGTCTGTGCGAGGGCCGCTGAGGGAGGTTTGAGGGCAGGCATGCGTTTTGGGGCTGGCACCTTTGGCCTGGGAGCTAGGGCTGGACGTTCACATTTTTCAGTGTGGACGCTGATTTTGGTGGAGAGGGTCGTAAGGCTCTATGTTGAGCCCTTGCTCGGACAGGCGAGCCCACAGCCCCAATGTGAGTGGGTCTGTGCGAGGGCCGCTGAGGGAGGTTTGAGGGCAGGCATGCGTTTTGGGGCTGGCACCTTTGGCCTGGGAGCTAGGGCTGGACGTTCACATTTTTCAGTGTGGACGCTGATTTTGGTGGAGAGGGTCGTAAGGCTCTATGTTGAGCCCTTGCTCGGACAGGCGAGCCCGCAGCCCCAATGTGAGTGGGTCTGTGCGAGGGCCGCTGAGGGAGGTTTGAGGGCAGGCATGCGTTTTGGGGCTGGCACCTTTGGCCTGGGAGCTAGGGCTGGACGTTCACATTTTTCAGTGTGGACGCTGATTTTGGTGGAGAGGGTCGTAAGGCTCTATGTTGAGCCCTTGCTCGGACAGGCGAGCCCGCAGCCCCAATGTGAGTGGGTCTGTGCGAGGGCCGCTGAGGGAGGTTTGAGGGCAGGCATGCGTTTTGGGGCTGGCACCTTTGGCCTGGGAGCTAGGGCTGGACGTTCACATTTTTCAGTGTGGACGCTGATTTTGGTGGAGAGGGTCGTAAGGCTCTATGTTGAGACTTTGCTCGGACAGGCGAGTCCGCAGCCCCAATGTGAGTGGGTCTGTGCGAGGGCCGCTGAGGGAGGTTTGAGGGCAGGCGTGCGTTTTGGGGCTGGCACCTTTGGCCTGGGAGCTAGGGCTGGACGTTCACATTTTTCAGTGTGGACGCTGATTTTGGTGGAGAGGGTCGTAAGGCTCTATGTTGAGCCCTTGCTCGGACAGGCGAGCCCGCAGCCCCAATGTGAGTGGGTCTGTGCGAGGGCCGCTGAGGGAGGTTTGAGGGCAGGCATGCGTTTTGGGGCTGGCACCTTTGGCCTGGGAGCTAGGGCTGGACGTTCACATTTTTCAGTGTGGACGCTGATTTTGGTGGAGAGGGTCGTAAGGCTCTATGTTGAGCCCTTGCTCGGACAGGCGAGCCCGCAGCCCCAATGTGAGTGGGTCTGTGCGAGGGCCGCTGAGGGAGGTTTGAGGGCAGGCATGCGTTTTGGGGCTGGCACCTTTGGCCTGGGAGCTAGGGCTGGACGTTCACATTTTTCAGTGTGGACGCTGATTTTGGTGGAGAGGGTCGTAAGGCTCTATGTTGAGCCCTTGCTCGGACAGGCGAGCCCGCAGCCCCAATGTGAGTGGGTCTGTGCGAGGGCCGCTGAGGGAGGTTTGAGGGCAGGCATGCGTTTTGGGGCTGGCACCTTTGGCCTGGGAGCTAGGGCTGGACGTTCACATTTTTCAGTGTGGACGCTGATTTTGGTGGAGAGGGTCGTAAGGCTCTATGTTGAGCCCTTGCTCGGACAGGCGAGCCCGCAGCCCCAAAGTGAGTGGGTCTGTGCGAGGGCCGCTGAGGGAGGTTTGAGGGCAGGCATGCGTTTTGGGGCTGGCACCTTTGGCCTGGGAGCTAGGGCTGGACGTTCACATTTTTCAGTGTGGACGCTGATTTTGGTGGAGAGGGTCGTAAGGCTCTATGTTGAGCCCTTGCTCGGACAGGCGAGCCCGCAGCCCCAATGTGAGTGGGTCTGTGCGAGGGCCGCTGAGGGAGGTTTGAGGGCAGGCATGCGTTTTGGGGCTGGCACCTTTGGCCTGGGAGCTAGGGCTGGACGTTCACATTTTTCAGTGTGGACGCTGATTTTGGTGGAGAGGGTCGTAAGGCTCTATGTTGAGCCCTTGCTCGGACAGGCGAGCCCGCAGCCCCAATGTGAGTGGGTCTGTGCGAGGGCCGCTGAGGGAGGTTTGAGGGCAGGCATGCGTTTTGGGGCTGGCACCTTTGGCCTGGGAGCTAGGGCTGGACGTTCACATTTTTCAGTGTGGACGCTGATTTTGGTGGAGAGGGTCGTAAGGCTCTATGTTGAGCCCTTGCTCGGACAGGCGAGCCCGCAGCCCCAATGTGAGTGGGTCTGTGCGAGGGCCGCTGAGGGAGGTTTGAGGGCAGGCATGCGTTTTGGGGCTGGCACCTTTGGCCTGGGAGCTAGGGCTGGACGTTCACATTTTTCAGTGTGGACGCTGATTTTGGTGGAGAGGGTCGTAAGGCTCTATGTTGAGCCCTTGCTCGGACAGGCGAGCCCGCAGCCCCAATGTGAGTGGGTCTGTGCGAGGGCCGCTGAGGGAGGTTTGAGGGCAGGCATGCGTTTTGGGGCTGGCACCTTTGGCCTGGGAGCTAGGGCTGGACGTTCACATTTTTCAGTGTGGACGCTGATTTTGGTGGAGAGGGTCGTAAGGCTCTATGTTGAGCCCTTGCTCGGACAGGCGAGCCCGCAGCCCCAATGTGAGTGGGTCTGTGCGAGGGCCGCTGAGGGAGGTTTGAGGGCAGGCATGCGTTTTGGGGCTGGCACCTTTGGCCTGGGAGCTAGGGCTGGACGTTCACATTTTTCAGTGTGGACGCTGATTTTGGTGGAGAGGGTCGTAAGGCTCTATGTTGAGCCCTTGCTCGGACAGGCGAGCCCGCAGCCCCAATGTGAGTGGGTCTGTGCGAGGGCCGCTGAGGGAGGTTTGAGGGCAGGCATGCGTTTTGGGGCTGGCTCCTTTGGCCTGGGAGCTAGGGCTGGACGTTCCCATTTTTCAGTGTGGACGCTGATTTTGGTGGAGAGGGTCGTAAGGCTCTATGTTGAGCCCTTGCTCGGACAGGCGAGCCCGCAGCCCCAATGTGAGTGGGTCTGTGCGAGGGCCGCTGAGGGAGGTTTGAGGGCAGGCATGCGTTTTGGGGCTGGCACCTTTGGCCTGGGAGCTAGGGCTGGACGTTCACATTTTTCAGTGTGGACGCTGATTTTGGTGGAGAGGGTCGTAAGGCTCTATGTTGAGCCCTTGCTCGGACAGGCGAGCCCGCAGCCCCAATGTGAGTGGGTCTGTGCGAGGGCCGCTGAGGGAGGTTTGAGGGCAGGCATGCGTTTTGGGGCTGGCACCTTTGGCCTGGGAGCTAGGGCTGGACGTTCACATTTTTCAGTGTGGACGCTGATTTTGGTGGAGAGGGTCGTAAGGCTCTATGTTGAGCCCTTGCTCGGACAGGCGAGCCCGCAGCCCCAATGTGAGTGGGTCTGTGCGAGGGCCGCTGAGGGAGGTTTGAGGGCAGG
Organism: Grus americana; assembly: GCF_028858705.1. NCBI lineage: Eukaryota > Metazoa > Chordata > Aves > Gruiformes > Gruidae > Grus > Grus americana. Next base: position 31,513 of record NW_026561580.1, read on the forward strand.
CATGCGTTTTGGGGCTGGCACCTTTGGCCTGGGAGCTAGGGCTGGACGTTCACATTTTTCAGTGTGGACGCTGATTTTGGTGGAGAGGGTCGTAAGGCTCTATGTTGAGCCCTTGCTCGGACAGGCGAGCCCGCAGCCCCAATGTGAGTGGGTCTGTGCGAGGGCCGCTGAGGGAGGTTTGAGGGCAGGCATGCGTTTTGGGGCTGGCACCTATGGCCTGGGAGCTAGGGCTGGACGTTCACATTTTTCAGTGTGGACGCTGATTTTGGTGGAGAGGGTCGTAAGGCTCTATGTTGAGCCCTTGCTCGGACAGGCGAGCCCGCAGCCCCAATGTGAGTGGGTCTGTGCGAGGGCCGCTGAGGGAGGTTTGAGGGCAGGCATGCGTTTTGGGGCTGGCACCTTTGGCCTGGGAGCTAGGGCTGGACGTTCACATTTTTCAGTGTGGACGCTGATTTTGGTGGAGAGGGTCGTAAGGCTCTATGTTGAGCCCTTGCTCGGACAGGCGAGCCCGCAGCCCCAATGTGAGTGGGTCTGTGCGAGGGCCGCTGAGGGAGGTTTGAGGGCAGGCATGCGTTTTGGGGCTGGCACCTTTGGCCTGGGAGCTAGGGCTGGACGTTCACATTTTTCAGTGTGGACGCTGATTTTGGTGGAGAGGGTCGTAAGGCTCTATGTTGAGCCCTTGCTCGGACAGGCGAGCCCGCAGCCCCAATGTGAGTGGGTCTGTGCGAGGGCCGCTGAGGGAGGTTTGAGGGCAGGCATGCGTTTTGGGGCTGGCACCTTTGGCCTGGGAGCTAGGGCTGGACGTTCACATTTTTCAGTGTGGACGCTGATTTTGGTGGAGAGGGTCGTAAGGCTCTATGTTGAGCCCTTGCTCGGACAGGCGAGCCCGCAGCCCCAATGTGAGTGGGTCTGTGCGAGGGCCGCTGAGGGAGGTTTGAGGGCAGGCATGCGTTTTGGGGCTGGCACCTTTGGCCTGGGAGCTAGGGCTGGACGTTCACATTTTTCAGTGTGGACGCTGATTTTGGTGGAGAGGGTCGTAAGGCTCTATGTTGAGCCCTTGCTCGGACAGGCGAGCCCGCAGCCCCAATGTGAGTGGGTCTGTGCGAGGGCCGCTGAGGGAGGTTTGAGGGCAGGCATGCGCTTTGGGGCTGGCACCTTTGGCCTGGGAGCTAGGGCTGGACGTTCACATTTTTCAGTGTGGACGCTGATTTTGGTGGAGAGGGTCGTAAGGCACTATGTTGAGCCCATGCTCGGACAGGCGAGCCCGCAGCCCCAATGTGAGTGGGTCTGTGCGAGGGCCGCTGAGGGAGGTTTGAGGGCAGGCATGCGTTTTGGGGCTGGCACCTTTGGCCTGGGAGCTAGGGCTGGACGTTCACATTTTTCAGTGTGGACGCTGATTTTGGTGGAGAGGGTCGTAAGGCTCTATGTTGAGCCCTTGCTCGGACAGGCGAGCCCGCAGCCCCAATGTGAGTGGGTCTGTGCGAGGGCCGCTGAGGGAGGTTTGAGGGCAGGCATGCGTTTTGGGGCTGGCACCTTTGGCCTGGGAGCTAGGGCTGGACGTTCACATTTTTCAGTGTGGACGCTGATTTTGGTGGAGAGGGTCGTAAGGCTCTATGTTGAGCCCTTGCTCGGACAGGCGAGCCCGCAGCCCCAATGTGAGTGGGTCTGTGCGAGGGCCGCTGAGGGAGGTTTGAGGGCAGGCATGCGTTTTGGGGCTGGCACCTTTGGCCTGGGAGCTAGGGCTGGACGTTCACATTTTTCAGTGTGGACGCTGATTTTGGTGGAGAGGGTCGTAAGGCTCTCTGTTGAGCCCTTGCTCGGACAGGCGAGCCCGCAGCCCCACTGTGAGTGGGTCTGTGCGAGGGCCGCTGAGGGAGGTTTGAGGGCAGGCATGCGTTTTGGGGCTGGCACCTTTGGCCTGGGAGCTAGGGCTGGACGTTCACATTTTTCAGTGTGGACGCTGATTTTGGTGGAGAGGGTCGTAAGGCTCTATGTTGAGCCCTTGCTCGGACAGGCGAGCCCGCAGCCCCAATGTGAGTGGGTCTGTGCGAGGGCCGCTGAGGGAGGTTTGAGGGCAGGCATGCGTTTTGGGGCTGGCACCTTTGGCCTGGGAGCTAGGGCTGGACGTTCACATTTTTCAGTGTGGACGCTGATTTTGGTGGAGAGGGTCGTAAGGCTCTATGTTGAGCCCTTGCTCGGACAGGCGAGCCCGCAGCCCCAATGTGAGTGGGTCTGTGCGAGGGCCGCTGAGGGAGGTTTGAGGGCAGGCATGCGTTTTGGGGCTGGCACCTTTGGCCTGGGAGCTAGGGCTGGACGTTCACATTTTTCAGTGTGGACGCTGATTTTGGTGGAGAGGGTCGTAAGGCTCTATGTTGAGCCCTTGCTCGGACAGGCGAGCCCGCAGCCCCAATGTGAGTGGGTCTGTGCGAGGGCCGCTGAGGGAGGTTTGAGGGCAGGCATGCGTTTTGGGGCTGGCACCTTTGGCCTGGGAGCTAGGGCTGGACGTTCACATTTTTCAGTGTGGACGCTGATTTTGGTGGAGAGGGTCGTAAGGCTCTATGTTGAGCCCTTGCTCGGACAGGCGAGCCCGCAGCCCCAATGTGAGTGGGTCTGTGCGAGGGCCGCTGAGGGAGGTTTGAGGGCAGGCATGCGTTTTGGGGCTGGCACCTTTGGCCTGGGAGCTAGGGCTGGACGTTCACATTTTTCAGTGTGGACGCTGATTTTGGTGGAGAGGGTCGTAAGGCTCTATGTTGAGCCCTTGCTCGGACAGGCGAGCCCGCAGCCCCAATGTGAGTGGGTCTGTGCGAGGGCCGCTGAGGGAGGTTTGAGGGCAGGCATGCGTTTTGGGGCTGGCACCTTTGGCCTGGGAGCTAGGGCTGGACGTTCACATTTTTCAGTGTGGACGCTGATTTTGGTGGAGAGGGTCGTAAGGCTCTATGTTGAGCCCTTGCTCGGACAGGCGAGCCCGCAGCCCCAATGTGAGTGGGTCTGTGCGAGGGCCGCTGAGGGAGGTTTGAGGGCAGGCATGCGTTTTGGGGCTGGCACCTTTGGCCTGGGAGCTAGGGCTGGACGTTCACATTTTTCAGTGTGGACGCTGATTTTGGTGGAGAGGGTCGTAAGGCTCTATGTTGAGCCCTTGCTCGGACAGGCGAGCCCGCAGCCCCAATGTGAGTGGGTCTGTGCGAGGGCCGCTGAGGGAGGTTTGAGGGCAGGCATGCGTTTTGGGGCTGGCACCTTTGGCCTGGGAGCTAGGGCTGGACGTTCACATTTTTCAGTGTGGACGCTGATTTTGGTGGAGAGGGTCGTAAGGCTCTATGTTGAGCCCTTGCTCGGACAGGCGAGCCCGCAGCCCCAATGTGAGTGGGTCTGTGCGAGGGCCGCTGAGGGAGGTTTGAGGGCAGGCATGCGTTTTGGGGCTGGCACCTTTGGCCTGGGAGCTAGGGCTGGACGTTCACATTTTTCAGTGTGGACGCTGATTTTGGTGGAGAGGGTCGTAAGGCTCTATGTTGAGCCCTTGCTCGGACAGGCGAGCCCGCAGCCCCAATGTGAGTGGGTCTGTGCGAGGGCCGCTGAGGGAGGTTTGAGGGCAGGCATGCGTTTTGGGGCTGGCACCTTTGGCCTGGGAGCTAGGGCTGGACGTTCACATTTTTCAGTGTGGACGCTGATTTTGGTGGAGAGGGTCGTAAGGCTCTATGTTGAGCCCTTGCTCGGACAGGCGAGCCCGCAGCCCCAATGTGAGTGGGTCTGTGCGAGGGCCGCTGAGGGAGGTTTGAGGGCAGGCATGCGTTTTGGGGCTGGCACCTTTGGCCTGGGAGCTAGGGCTGGACGTTCACATTTTTCAGTGTGGACGCTGATTTTGGTGGAGAGGGTCGTAAGGCTCTATGTTGAGCCCTTGCTCGGACAGGCGAGCCCGCAGCCCCAATGTGAGTGGGTCTGTGCGAGGGCCGCTGAGGGAGGTTTGAGGGCAGGCATGCGTTTTGGGGCTGGCACCTTTGGCCTGGGAGCTAGGGCTGGACGTTCACATTTTTCAGTGTGGACGCTGATTTTGGTGGAGAGGGTCGTAAGGCTCTATGTTGAGCCCTTGCTCGGACAGGCGAGCCCGCAGCCCCAATGTGAGTGGGTCTGTGCGAGGGCCGCTGAGGGAGGTTTGAGGGCAGGCATGCGTTTTGGGGCTGGCACCTTTGGCCTGGGAGCTAGGGCTGGACGTTCACATTTTTCAGTGTGGACGCTGATTTTGGTGGAGAGGGTCGTAAGGCTCTATGTTGAGCCCTTGCTCGGACAGGCGAGCCCGCAGCCCCAATGTGAGTGGGTCTGTGCGAGGGCCGCTGAGGGAGGTTTGAGGGCAGGCATGCGTTTTGGGGCTGGCACCTTTGGCCTGGGAGCTAGGGCTGGACGTTCACATTTTTCAGTGTGGACGCTGATTTTGGTGGAGAGGGTCGTAAGGCTCTATGTTGAGCCCTTGCTCGGACAGGCGAGCCCGCAGCCCCAATGTGAGTGGGTCTGTGCGAGGGCCGCTGAGGGAGGTTTGAGGGCAGGCATGCGTTTTGGGGCTGGCACCTTTGGCCTGGGAGCTAGGGCTGGACGTTCACATTTTTCAGTGTGGACGCTGATTTTGGTGGAGAGGGTCGTAAGGCTCTATGTTGAGCCCTTGCTCGGACAGGCGAGCCCGCAGCCCCAATGTGAGTGGGTCTGTGCGAGGGCCGCTGAGGGAGGTTTGAGGGCAGGCATGCGTTTTGGGGCTGGCACCTTTGGCCTGGGAGCTAGGGCTGGACGTTCACATTTTTCAGTGTGGACGCTGATTTTGGTGGAGAGGGTCGTAAGGCTCTATGTTGAGCCCTTGCTCGGACAGGCGAGCCCGCAGCCCCAATGTGAGTGGGTCTGTGCGAGGGCCGCTGAGGGAGGTTTGAGGGCAGGCATGCGTTTTGGGGCTGGCACCTTTGGCCTGGGAGCTAGGGCTGGACGTTCACATTTTTCAGTGTGGACGCTGATTTTGGTGGAGAGGGTCGTAAGGCTCTATGTTGAGCCCTTGCTCGGACAGGCGAGCCCGCAGCCCCAATGTGAGTGGGTCTGTGCGAGGGCCGCTGAGGGAGGTTTGAGGGCAGGCATGCGTTTTGGGGCTGGCACCTTTGGCCTGGGAGCTAGGGCTGGACGTTCACATTTTTCAGTGTGGACGCTGATTTTGGTGGAGAGGGTCGTAAGGCTCTATGTTGAGCCCTTGCTCGGACAGGCGAGCCCGCAGCCCCAATGTGAGTGGGTCTGTGCGAGGGCCGCTGAGGGAGGTTTGAGGGCAGGCATGCGTTTTGGGGCTGGCACCTTTGGCCTGGGAGCTAGGGCTGGACGTTCACATTTTTCAGTGTGGACGCTGATTTTGGTGGAGAGGGTCGTAAGGCTCTATGTTGAGCCCTTGCTCGGACAGGCGAGCCCGCAGCCCCAATGTGAGTGGGTCTGTGCGAGGGCCGCTGAGGGAGGTTTGAGGGCAGGCATGCGTTTTGGGGCTGGCACCTTTGGCCTGGGAGCTAGGGCTGGACGTTCACATTTTTCAGTGTGGACGCTGATTTTGGTGGAGAGGGTCGTAAGGCTCTATGTTGAGCCCTTGCTCGGACAGGCGAGCCCGCAGCCCCAATGTGAGTGGGTCTGTGCGAGGGCCGCTGAGGGAGGTTTGAGGGCAGGCATGCGTTTTGGGGCTGGCACCTTTGGCCTGGGAGCTAGGGCTGGACGTTCACATTTTTCAGTGTGGACGCTGATTTTGGTGGAGAGGGTCGTAAGGCTCTATGTTGAGCCCTTGCTCGGACAGGCGAGCCCGCAGCCCCAATGTGAGTGGGTCTGTGCGAGGGCCGCTGAGGGAGGTTTGAGGGCAGGCATGCGTTTTGGGGCTGGCACCTTTGGCCTGGGAGCTAGGGCTGGACGTTCACATTTTTCAGTGTGGACGCTGATTTTGGTGGAGAGGGTCGTAAGGCTCTATGTTGAGCCCTTGCTCGGACAGGCGAGCCCGCAGCCCCAATGTGAGTGGGTCTGTGCGAGGGCCGCTGAGGGAGGTTTGAGGGCAGGCATGCGTTTTGGGGCTGGCACCTTTGGCCTGGGAGCTAGGGCTGGACGTTCACATTTTTCAGTGTGGACGCTGATTTTGGTGGAGAGGGTCGTAAGGCTCTATGTTGAGCCCTTGCTCGGACAGGCGAGCCCGCAGCCCCAATGTGAGTGGGTCTGTGCGAGGGCCGCTGAGGGAGGTTTGAGGGCAGGCATGCGTTTTGGGGCTGGCACCTTTGGCCTGGGAGCTAGGGCTGGACGTTCACATTTTTCAGTGTGGACGCTGATTTTGGTGGAGAGGGTCGTAAGGCTCTATGTTGAGCCCTTGCTCGGACAGGCGAGCCCGCAGCCCCAATGTGAGTGGGTCTGTGCGAGGGCCGCTGAGGGAGGTTTGAGGGCAGGCATGCGTTTTGGGGCTGGCACCTTTGGCCTGGGAGCTAGGGCTGGACGTTCACATTTTTCAGTGTGGACGCTGATTTTGGTGGAGAGGGTCGTAAGGCTCTATGTTGAGCCCTTGCTCGGACAGGCGAGCCCGCAGCCCCAATGTGAGTGGGTCTGTGCGAGGGCCGCTGAGGGAGGTTTGAGGGCAGGCATGCGTTTTGGGGCTGGCACCTTTGGCCTGGGAGCTAGGGCTGGACGTTCACATTTTTCAGTGTGGACGCTGATTTTGGTGGAGAGGGTCGTAAGGCTCTATGTTGAGCCCTTGCTCGGACAGGCGAGCCCGCAGCCCCAATGTGAGTGGGTCTGTGCGAGGGCCGCTGAGGGAGGTTTGAGGGCAGGCATGCGTTTTGGGGCTGGCACCTTTGGCCTGGGAGCTAGGGCTGGACGTTCACATTTTTCAGTGTGGACGCTGATTTTGGTGGAGAGGGTCGTAAGGCTCTATGTTGAGCCCTTGCTCGGACAGGCGAGCCCGCAGCCCCAATGTGAGTGGGTCTGTGCGAGGGCCGCTGAGGGAGGTTTGAGGGCAGGCATGCGTTTTGGGGCTGGCACCTTTGGCCTGGGAGCTAGGGCTGGACGTTCACATTTTTCAGTGTGGACGCTGATTTTGGTGGAGAGGGTCGTAAGGCTCTATGTTGAGCCCTTGCTCGGACAGGCGAGCCCGCAGCCCCAATGTGAGTGGGTCTGTGCGAGGGCCGCTGAGGGAGGTTTGAGGGCAGGCATGCGTTTTGGGGCTGGCACCTTTGGCCTGGGAGCTAGGGCTGGACGTTCACATTTTTCAGTGTGGACGCTGATTTTGGTGGAGAGGGTCGTAAGGCTCTATGTTGAGCCCTTGCTCGGACAGGCGAGCCCGCAGCCCCAATGTGAGTGGGTCTGTGCGAGGGCCGCTGAGGGAGGTTTGAGGGCAGGCATGCGTTTTGGGGCTGGCACCTTTGGCCTGGGAGCTAGGGCTGGACGTTCACATTTTTCAGTGTGGACGCTGATTTTGGTGGAGAGGGTCGTAAGGCTCTATGTTGAGCCCTTGCTCGGACAGGCGAGCCCGCAGCCCCAATGTGAGTGGGTCTGTGCGAGGGCCGCTGAGGGAGGTTTGAGGGCAGGCATGCGTTTTGGGGCTGGCACCTTTGGCCTGGGAGCTAGGGCTGGACGTTCACATTTTTCAGTGTGGACGCTGATTTTGGTGGAGAGGGTCGTAAGGCTCTATGTTGAGCCCTTGCTCGGACAGGCGAGCCCGCAGCCCCAATGTGAGTGGGTCTGTGCGAGGGCCGCTGAGGGAGGTTTGAGGGCAGGCATGCGTTTTGGGGCTGGCACCTTTGGCCTGGGAGCTAGGGCTGGACGTTCACATTTTTCAGTGTGGACGCTGATTTTGGTGGAGAGGGTCGTAAGGCTCTATGTTGAGCCCTTGCTCGGACAGGCGAGCCCGCAGCCCCAATGTGAGTGGGTCTGTGCGAGGGCCGCTGAGGGAGGTTTGAGGGCAGGCATGCGTTTTGGGGCTGGCACCTTTGGCCTGGGAGCTAGGGCTGGACGTTCACATTTTTCAGTGTGGACGCTGATTTTGGTGGAGAGGGTCGTAAGGCTCTATGTTGAGCCCTTGCTCGGACAGGCGAGCCCGCAGCCCCAATGTGAGTGGGTCTGTGCGAGGGCCGCTGAGGGAGGTTTGAGGGCAGGCATGCGTTTTGGGGCTGGCACCTTTGGCCTGGGAGCTAGGGCTGGACGTTCACATTTTTCAGTGTGGACGCTGATTTTGGTGGAGAGGGTCGTAAGGCTCTATGTTGAGCCCTTGCTCGGACAGGCGAGCCCGCAGCCCCAATGTGAGTGGGTCTGTGCGAGGGCCGCTGAGGGAGGTTTGAGGGCAGGCATGCGTTTTGGGGCTGGCACCTTTGGCCTGGGAGCTAGGGCTGGACGTTCACATTTTTCAGTGTGGACGCTGATTTTGGTGGAGAGGGTCGTAAGGCTCTATGTTGAGCCCTTGCTCGGACAGGCGAGCCCGCAGCCCCAATGTGAGTGGGTCTGTGCGAGGGCCGCTGAGGGAGGTTTGAGGGCAGGCATGCGTTTTGGGGCTGGCACCTTTGGCCTGGGAGCTAGGGCTGGACGTTCACATTTTTCAGTGTGGACGCTGATTTTGGTGGAGAGGGTCGTAAGGCTCTATGTTGAGCCCTTGCTCGGACAGGCGAGCCCGCAGCCCCAATGTGAGTGGGTCTGTGCGAGGGCCGCTGAGGGAGGTTTGAGGGCAGGCATGCGTTTTGGGGCTGGCACCTTTGGCCTGGGAGCTAGGGCTGGACGTTCACATTTTTCAGTGTGGACGCTGATTTTGGTGGAGAGGGTCGTAAGGCTCTATGTTGAGCCCTTGCTCGGACAGGCGAGCCCGCAGCCCCAATGTGAGTGGGTCTGTGCGAGGGCCGCTGAGGGAGGTTTGAGGGCAGGCATGCGTTTTGGGGCTGGCACCTTTGGCCTGGGAGCTAGGGCTGGACGTTCACATTTTTCAGTGTGGACGCTGATTTTGGTGGAGAGGGTCGTAAGGCTCTATGTTGAGCCCTTGCTCGGACAGGCGAGCCCGCAGCCCCAATGTGAGTGGGTCTGTGCGAGGGCCGCTGAGGGAGGTTTGAGGGCAGGCATGCGTTTTGGGGCTGGCACCTTTGGCCTGGGAGCTAGGGCTGGACGTTCACATTTTTCAGTGTGGACGCTGATTTTGGTGGAGAGGGTCGTAAGGCTCTATGTTGAGCCCTTGCTCGGACAGGCGAGCCCGCAGCCCCAATGTGAGTGGGTCTGTGCGAGGGCCGCTGAGGGAGGTTTGAGGGCAGGCATGCGTTTTGGGGCTGGCACCTTTGGCCTGGGAGCTAGGGCTGGACGTTCACATTTTTCAGTGTGGACGCTGATTTTGGTGGAGAGGGTCGTAAGGCTCTATGTTGAGCCCTTGCTCGGACAGGCGAGCCCGCAGCCCCAATGTGAGTGGGTCTGTGCGAGGGCCGCTGAGGGAGGTTTGAGGGCAGGCATGCGTTTTGGGGCTGGCACCTTTGGCCTGGGAGCTAGGGCTGGACGTTCACATTTTTCAGTGTGGACGCTGATTTTGGTGGAGAGGGTCGTAAGGCTCTATGTTGAGCCCTTGCTCGGACAGGCGAGCCCGCAGCCCCAATGTGAGTGGGTCTGTGCGAGGGCCGCTGAGGGAGGTTTGAGGGCAGGCATGCGTTTTGGGGCTGGCACCTTTGGCCTGGGAGCTAGGGCTGGACGTTCACATTTTTCAGTGTGGACGCTGATTTTGGTGGAGAGGGTCGTAAGGCTCTATGTTGAGCCCTTGCTCGGACAGGCGAGCCCGCAGCCCCAATGTGAGTGGGTCTGTGCGAGGGCCGCTGAGGGAGGTTTGAGGGCAGGCATGCGTTTTGGGGCTGGCACCTTTGGCCTGGGAGCTAGGGCTGGACGTTCACATTTTTCAGTGTGGACGCTGATTTTGGTGGAGAGGGTCGTAAGGCTCTATGTTGAGCCCTTGCTTGGACAGGCGAGCCCGCAGCCCCAATGTGAGTGGGTCTGTGCGAGGGCCGCTGAGGGAGGTTTGAGGGCAGGCATGCGTTTTGGGGCTGGCACCTTTGGCCTGGGAGCTAGGGCTGGACGTTCACATTTTTCAGTGTGGACGCTGATTTTGGTGGAGAGGGTCGTAAGGCTCTATGTTGAGCCCTTGCTCGGACAGGCGAGCCCGCAGCCCCAATGTGAGTGGGTCTGTGCGAGGGCCGCTGAGGGAGGTTTGAGGGCAGGCATGCGTTTTGGGGCTGGCACCTTTGGCCTGGGAGCTAGGGCTGGACGTTCACATTTTTCAGTGTGGACGCTGATTTTGGTGGAGAGGGTCGTAAGGCTCTATGTTGAGCCCTTGCTTGGACAGGCGAGCCCGCAGCCCCAATGTGAGTGGGTCTGTGCGAGGGCCGCTGAGGGAGGTTTGAGGGCAGGCATGCGTTTTGGGGCTGGCACCTTTGGCCTGGGAGCTAGGGCTGGACGTTCACATTTTTCAGTGTGGACGCTGATTTTGGTGGAGAGGGTCGTAAGGCTCTATGTTGAGCCATTGCTCGGACAGGCGAGCCCGCAGCCCCAATGTGAGTGGGTCTGTGCGAGGGCCGCTGAGGGAGGTTTGAGGGCAGGCATGCGTTTTGGGGCTGGCACCTTTGGCCTGGGAGCTAGGGCTGGACGTTCACATTTTTCAGTGTGGACGCTGATTTTGGTGGAGAGGGTCGTAAGGCTCTATGTTGAGGCCTTGCTCGGACAGGCGAGCCCGCAGCCCCAATGTGAGTGGGTCTGTGCGAGGGCCGCTGAGGGAGGTTTGAGGGCAGGCATGCGTTTTGGGGCTGGCACCTTTGGCCTGGGAGCTAGGGCTGGACGTTCACATTTTTCAGTGTGGACGCTGATTTTGGTGGAGAGGGTCGTAAGGCTCTATGTTGAGCCCTTGCTCGGACAGGCGAGCCCGCAGCCCCAATGTGAGTGGGTCTGTGCGAGGGCCGCTGAGGGAGGTTTGAGGGCAGGCATGCGTTTTGGGGCTGGCACCTTTGGCCTGGGAGCTAGGGCTGGACGTTCACATTTTTCAGTGTGGACGCTGATTTTGGTGGAGAGGGTCGTAAGGCTCTATGTTGAGCCCTTGCTCGGACAGGCGAGCCCGCAGCCCCAATGTGAGTGGGTCTGTGCGAGGGCCGCTGAGGGAGGTTTGAGGGCAGGCATGCGTTTTGGGGCTGGCACCTTTGGCCTGGGAGCTAGGGCTGGACGTTCACATTTTTCAGTGTGGACGCTGATTTTGGTGGAGAGGGTCGTAAGGCTCTATGTTGAGCCCTTGCTCGGACAGGCGAGCCCGCAGCCCCAATGTGAGTGGGTCTGTGCGAGGGCCGCTGAGGGAGGTTTGAGGGCAGGCATGCGTTTTGGGGCTGGCACCTTTGGCCTGGGAGCTAGGGCTGGACGTTCACATTTTTCAGTGTGGACGCTGATTTTGGTGGAGAGGGTCGTAAGGCTCTATGTTGAGCCCTTGCTCGGACAGGCGAGCCCGCAGCCCCAATGTGAGTGGGTCTGTGCGAGGGCCGCTGAGGGAGGTTTGAGGGCAGGCATGCGTTTTGGGGCTGGCACCTTTGGCCTGGGAGCTAGGGCTGGACGTTCACATTTTTCAGTGTGGACGCTGATTTTGGTGGAGAGGGTCGTAAGGCTCTATGTTGAGCCCTTGCTCGGACAGGCGAGCCCGCAGCCCCAATGTGAGTGGGTCTGTGCGAGGGCCGCTGAGGGAGGTTTGAGGGCAGGCATGCGTTTTGGGGCTGGCACCTTTGGCCTGGGAGCTAGGGCTGGACGTTCACATTTTTCAGTGTGGACGCTGATTTTGGTGGAGAGGGTCGTAAGGCTCTATGTTGAGCCCTTGCTCGGACAGGCGAGCCCGCAGCCCCAATGTGAGTGGGTCTGTGCGAGGGCCGCTGAGGGAGGTTTGAGGGCAGGCATGCGTTTTGGGGCTGGCACCTTTGGCCTGGGAGCTAGGGCTGGACGTTCACATTTTTCAGTGTGGACGCTGATTTTGGTGGAGAGGGTCGTAAGGCTCTATGTTGAGCCCTTGCTCGGACAGGCGAGCCCGCAGCCCCAATGTGAGTGGGTCTGTGCGAGGGCCGCTGAGGGAGGTTTGAGGGCAGGCATGCGTTTTGGGGCTGGCACCTTTGGCCTGGGAGCTAGGGCTGGACGTTCACATTTTTCAGTGTGGACGCTGATTTTGGTGGAGAGGGTCGTAAGGCTCTATGTTGAGCCCTTGCTCGGACAGGCGAGCCCGCAGCCCCAATGTGAGTGGGTCTGTGCGAGGGCCGCTGAGGGAGGTTTGAGGGCAGGCATGCGTTTTGGGGCTGGCACCTTTGGCCTGGGAGCTAGGGCTGGACGTTCACATTTTTCAGTGTGGACGCTGATTTTGGTGGAGAGGGTCGTAAGGCTCTATGTTGAGCCCTTGCTCGGACAGGCGAGCCCGCAGCCCCAATGTGAGTGGGTCTGTGCGAGGGCCGCTGAGGGAGGTTTGAGGGCAGGCATGCGTTTTGGGGCTGGCACCTTTGGCCTGGGAGCTAGGGCTGGACGTTCACATTTTTCAGTGTGGACGCTGATTTTGGTGGAGAGGGTCGTAAGGCTCTATGTTGAGCCCTTGCTCGGACAGGCGAGCCCGCAGCCCCAATGTGAGTGGGTCTGTGCGAGGGCCGCTGAGGGAGGTTTGAGGGCAGGCATGCGTTTTGGGGCTGGCACCTTTGGCCTGGGAGCTAGGGCTGGACGTTCACATTTTTCAGTGTGGACGCTGATTTTGGTGGAGAGGGTCGTAAGGCTCTATGTTGAGCCCTTGCTCGGACAGGCGAGCCCGCAGCCCCAATGTGAGTGGGTCTGTGCGAGGGCCGCTGAGGGAGGTTTGAGGGCAGGCATGCGTTTTGGGGCTGGCACCTTTGGCCTGGGAGCTAGGGCTGGACGTTCACATTTTTCAGTGTGGACGCTGATTTTGGTGGAGAGGGTCGTAAGGCTCTATGTTGAGCCCTTGCTCGGACAGGCGAGCCCGCAGCCCCAATGTGAGTGGGTCTGTGCGAGGGCCGCTGAGGGAGGTTTGAGGGCAGGCATGCGTTTTGGGGCTGGCACCTTTGGCCTGGGAGCTAGGGCTGGACGTTCACATTTTTCAGTGTGGACGCTGATTTTGGTGGAGAGGGTCGTAAGGCTCTATGTTGAGCCCTTGCTCGGACAGGCGAGCCCGCAGCCCCAATGTGAGTGGGTCTGTGCGAGGGCCGCTGAGGGAGGTTTGAGGGCAGGCATGCGTTTTGGGGCTGGCACCTTTGGCCTGGGAGCTAGGGCTGGACGTTCACATTTTTCAGTGTGGACGCTGATTTTGGTGGAGAGGGTCGTAAGGCTCTATGTTGAGCCCTTGCTCGGACAGGCGAGCCCGCAGCCCCAATGTGAGTGGGTCTGTGCGAGGGCCGCTGAGGGAGGTTTGAGGGCAGGCATGCGTTTTGGGGCTGGCACCTTTGGCCTGGGAGCTAGGGCTGGACGTTCACATTTTTCAGTGTGGACGCTGATTTTGGTGGAGAGGGTCGTAAGGCTCTATGTTGAGCCCTTGCTCGGACAGGCGAGCCCGCAGCCCCAATGTGAGTGGGTCTGTGCGAGGGCCGCTGAGGGAGGTTTGAGGGCAGGCATGCGTTTTGGGGCTGGCACCTTTGGCCTGGGAGCTAGGGCTGGACGTTCACATTTTTCAGTGTGGACGCTGATTTTGGTGGAGAGGGTCGTAAGGCTCTATGTTGAGCCCTTGCTCGGACAGGCGAGCCCGCAGCCCCAATGTGAGTGGGTCTGTGCGAGGGCCGCTGAGGGAGGTTTGAGGGCAGGCATGCGTTTTGGGGCTGGCACCTTTGGCCTGGGAGCTAGGGCTGGACGTTCACATTTTTCAGTGTGGACGCTGATTTTGGTGGAGAGGGTCGTAAGGCTCTATGTTGAGCCCTTGCTCGGACAGGCGAGCCCGCAGCCCCAATGTGAGTGGGTCTGTGCGAGGGCCGCTGAGGGAGGTTTGAGGGCAGGCATGCGTTTTGGGGCTGGCACCTTTGGCCTGGGAGCTAGGGCTGGACGTTCACATTTTTCAGTGTGGACGCTGATTTTGGTGGAGAGGGTCGTAAGGCTCTATGTTGAGCCCTTGCTCGGACAGGCGAGCCCGCAGCCCCAATGTGAGTGGGTCTGTGCGAGGGCCGCTGAGGGAGGTTTGAGGGCAGGCATGCGTTTTGGGGCTGGCACCTTTGGCCTGGGAGCTAGGGCTGGACGTTCACATTTTTCAGTGTGGACGCTGATTTTGGTGGAGAGGGTCGTAAGGCTCTATGTTGAGCCCTTGCTCGGACAGGCGAGCCCGCAGCCCCAATGTGAGTGGGTCTGTGCGAGGGCCGCTGAGGGAGGTTTGAGGGCAGGCATGCGTTTTGGGGCTGGCACCTTTGGCCTGGGAGCTAGGGCTGGACGTTCACATTTTTCAGTGTGGACGCTGATTTTGGTGGAGAGGGTCGTAAGGCTCTATGTTGAGCCCTTGCTCGGACAGGCGAGCCCGCAGCCCCAATGTGAGTGGGTCTGTGCGAGGGCCGCTGAGGGAGGTTTGAGGGCAGGCATGCGTTTTGGGGCTGGCACCTTTGGCCTGGGAGCTAGGGCTGGACGTTCACATTTTTCAGTGTGGACGCTGATTTTGGTGGAGAGGGTCGTAAGGCTCTATGTTGAGCCCTTGCTCGGACAGGCGAGCCCGCAGCCCCAATGTGAGTGGGTCTGTGCGAGGGCCGCTGAGGGAGGTTTGAGGGCAGGCATGCGTTTTGGGGCTGGCACCTTTGGCCTGGGAGCTAGGGCTGGACGTTCACATTTTTCAGTGTGGACGCTGATTTTGGTGGAGAGGGTCGTAAGGCTCTATGTTGAGCCCTTGCTCGGACAGGCGAGCCCGCAGCCCCAATGTGAGTGGGTCTGTGCGAGGGCCGCTGAGGGAGGTTTGAGGGCAGGCATGCGTTTTGGGGCTGGCACCTTTGGCCTGGGAGCTAGGGCTGGACGTTCACATTTTTCAGTGTGGACGCTGATTTTGGTGGAGAGGGTCGTAAGGCTCTATGTTGAGCCCTTGCTCGGACAGGCGAGCCCGCAGCCCCAATGTGAGTGGGTCTGTGCGAGGGCCGCTGAGGGAGGTTTGAGGGCAGGCATGCGTTTTGGGGCTGGCACCTTTGGCCTGGGAGCTAGGGCTGGACGTTCACATTTTTCAGTGTGGACGCTGATTTTGGTGGAGAGGGTCGTAAGGCTCTATGTTGAGCCCTTGCTCGGACAGGCGAGCCCGCAGCCCCAATGTGAGTGGGTCTGTGCGAGGGCCGCTGAGGGAGGTTTGAGGGCAGGCATGCGTTTTGGGGCTGGCACCTTTGGCCTGGGAGCTAGGGCTGGACGTTCACATTTTTCAGTGTGGACGCTGATTTTGGTGGAGAGGGTCGTAAGGCTCTATGTTGAGCCCTTGCTCGGACAGGCGAGCCCGCAGCCCCAATGTGAGTGGGTCTGTGCGAGGGCCGCTGAGGGAGGTTTGAGGGCAGGCATGCGTTTTGGGGCTGGCACCTTTGGCCTGGGAGCTAGGGCTGGACGTTCACATTTTTCAGTGTGGACGCTGATTTTGGTGGAGAGGGTCGTAAGGCTCTATGTTGAGCCCTTGCTCGGACAGGCGAGCCCGCAGCCCCAATGTGAGTGGGTCTGTGCGAGGGCCGCTGAGGGAGGTTTGAGGGCAGGCATGCGTTTTGGGGCTGGCACCTTTGGCCTGGGAGCTAGGGCTGGACGTTCACATTTTTCAGTGTGGACGCTGATTTTGGTGGAGAGGGTCGTAAGGCTCTATGTTGAGCCCTTGCTCGGACAGGCGAGCCCGCAGCCCCAATGTGAGTGGGTCTGTGCGAGGGCCGCTGAGGGAGGTTTGAGGGCAGGCATGCGTTTTGGGGCTGGCACCTTTGGCCTGGGAGCTAGGGCTGGACGTTCACATTTTTCAGTGTGGACGCTGATTTTGGTGGAGAGGGTCGTAAGGCTCTATGTTGAGCCCTTGCTCGGACAGGCGAGCCCGCAGCCCCAATGTGAGTGGGTCTGTGCGAGGGCCGCTGAGGGAGGTTTGAGGGCAGGCATGCGTTTTGGGGCTGGCACCTTTGGCCTGGGAGCTAGGGCTGGACGTTCACATTTTTCAGTGTGGACGCTGATTTTGGTGGAGAGGGTCGTAAGGCTCTATGTTGAGCCCTTGCTCGGACAGGCGAGCCCGCAGCCCCAATGTGAGTGGGTCTGTGCGAGGGCCGCTGAGGGAGGTTTGAGGGCAGGCATGCGTTTTGGGGCTGGCACCTTTGGCCTGGGAGCTAGGGCTGGACGTTCACATTTTTCAGTGTGGACGCTGATTTTGGTGGAGAGGGTCGTAAGGCTCTATGTTGAGCCCTTGCTCGGACAGGCGAGCCCGCAGCCCCAATGTGAGTGGGTCTGTGCGAGGGCCGCTGAGGGAGGTTTGAGGGCAGGCATGCGTTTTGGGGCTGGCACCTTTGGCCTGGGAGCTAGGGCTGGACGTTCACATTTTTCAGTGTGGACGCTGATTTTGGTGGAGAGGGTCGTAAGGCTCTATGTTGAGCCCTTGCTCGGACAGGCGAGCCCGCAGCCCCAATGTGAGTGGGTCTGTGCGAGGGCCGCTGAGGGAGGTTTGAGGGCAGGCATGCGTTTTGGGGCTGGCACCTTTGGCCTGGGAGCTAGGGCTGGACGTTCACATTTTTCAGTGTGGACGCTGATTTTGGTGGAGAGGGTCGTAAGGCTCTATGTTGAGCCCTTGCTCGGACAGGCGAGCCCGCAGCCCCAATGTGAGTGGGTCTGTGCGAGGGCCGCTGAGGGAGGTTTGAGGGCAGGCATGCGTTTTGGGGCTGGCACCTTTGGCCTGGGAGCTAGGGCTGGACGTTCACATTTTTCAGTGTGGACGCTGATTTTGGTGGAGAGGGTCGTAAGGCTCTATGTTGAGCCCTTGCTCGGACAGGCGAGCCCGCAGCCCCAATGTGAGTGGGTCTGTGCGAGGGCCGCTGAGGGAGGTTTGAGGGCAGGCATGCGTTTTGGGGCTGGCACCTTTGGCCTGGGAGCTAGGGCTGGACGTTCACATTTTTCAGTGTGGACGCTGATTTTGGTGGAGAGGGTCGTAAGGCTCTATGTTGAGCCCTTGCTCGGACAGGCGAGCCCGCAGCCCCAATGTGAGTGGGTCTGTGCGAGGGCCGCTGAGGGAGGTTTGAGGGCAGGCATGCGTTTTGGGGCTGGCACCTTTGGCCTGGGAGCTAGGGCTGGACGTTCACATTTTTCAGTGTGGACGCTGATTTTGGTGGAGAGGGTCGTAAGGCTCTATGTTGAGCCCTTGCTCGGACAGGCGAGCCCGCAGCCCCAATGTGAGTGGGTCTGTGCGAGGGCCGCTGAGGGAGGTTTGAGGGCAGGCATGCGTTTTGGGGCTGGCACCTTTGGCCTGGGAGCTAGGGCTGGACGTTCACATTTTTCAGTGTGGACGCTGATTTTGGTGGAGAGGGTCGTAAGGCTCTATGTTGAGCCCTTGCTCGGACAGGCGAGCCCGCAGCCCCAATGTGAGTGGGTCTGTGCGAGGGCCGCTGAGGGAGGTTTGAGGGCAGGCATGCGTTTTGGGGCTGGCACCTTTGGCCTGGGAGCTAGGGCTGGACGTTCACATTTTTCAGTGTGGACGCTGATTTTGGTGGAGAGGGTCGTAAGGCTCTATGTTGAGCCCTTGCTCGGACAGGCGAGCCCGCAGCCCCAATGTGAGTGGGTCTGTGCGAGGGCCGCTGAGGGAGGTTTGAGGGCAGGCATGCGTTTTGGGGCTGGCACCTTTGGCCTGGGAGCTAGGGCTGGACGTTCACATTTTTCAGTGTGGACGCTGATTTTGGTGGAGAGGGTCGTAAGGCTCTATGTTGAGCCCTTGCTCGGACAGGCGAGCCCGCAGCCCCAATGTGAGTGGGTCTGTGCGAGGGCCGCTGAGGGAGGTTTGAGGGCAGGCATGCGTTTTGGGGCTGGCACCTTTGGCCTGGGAGCTAGGGCTGGACGTTCACATTTTTCAGTGTGGACGCTGATTTTGGTGGAGAGGGTCGTAAGGCTCTATGTTGAGCCCTTGCTCGGACAGGCGAGCCCGCAGCCCCAATGTGAGTGGGTCTGTGCGAGGGCCGCTGAGGGAGGTTTGAGGGCAGGCATGCGTTTTGGGGCTGGCACCTTTGGCCTGGGAGCTAGGGCTGGACGTTCACATTTTTCAGTGTGGACGCTGATTTTGGTGGAGAGGGTCGTAAGGCTCTATGTTGAGCCCTTGCTCGGACAGGCGAGCCCGCAGCCCCAATGTGAGTGGGTCTGTGCGAGGGCCGCTGAGGGAGGTTTGAGGGCAGGCATGCGTTTTGGGGCTGGCACCTTTGGCCTGGGAGCTAGGGCTGGACGTTCACATTTTTCAGTGTGGACGCTGATTTTGGTGGAGAGGGTCGTAAGGCTCTATGTTGAGCCCTTGCTCGGACAGGCGAGCCCGCAGCCCCAATGTGAGTGGGTCTGTGCGAGGGCCGCTGAGGGAGGTTTGAGGGCAGGCATGCGTTTTGGGGCTGGCACCTTTGGCCTGGGAGCTAGGGCTGGACGTTCACATTTTTCAGTGTGGACGCTGATTTTGGTGGAGAGGGTCGTAAGGCTCTATGTTGAGCCCTTGCTCGGACAGGCGAGCCCGCAGCCCCAATGTGAGTGGGTCTGTGCGAGGGCCGCTGAGGGAGGTTTGAGGGCAGGCATGCGTTTTGGGGCTGGCACCTTTGGCCTGGGAGCTAGGGCTGGACGTTCACATTTTTCAGTGTGGACGCTGATTTTGGTGGAGAGGGTCGTAAGGCTCTATGTTGAGCCCTTGCTCGGACAGGCGAGCCCGCAGCCCCAATGTGAGTGGGTCTGTGCGAGGGCCGCTGAGGGAGGTTTGAGGGCAGGCATGCGTTTTGGGGCTGGCACCTTTGGCCTGGGAGCTAGGGCTGGACGTTCACATTTTTCAGTGTGGACGCTGATTTTGGTGGAGAGGGTCGTAAGGCTCTATGTTGAGCCCTTGCTCGGACAGGCGAGCCCGCAGCCCCAATGTGAGTGGGTCTGTGCGAGGGCCGCTGAGGGAGGTTTGAGGGCAGGCATGCGTTTTGGGGCTGGCACCTTTGGCCTGGGAGCTAGGGCTGGACGTTCACATTTTTCAGTGTGGACGCTGATTTTGGTGGAGAGGGTCGTAAGGCTCTATGTTGAGCCCTTGCTCGGACAGGCGAGCCCGCAGCCCCAATGTGAGTGGGTCTGTGCGAGGGCCGCTGAGGGAGGTTTGAGGGCAGGCATGCGTTTTGGGGCTGGCACCTTTGGCCTGGGAGCTAGGGCTGGACGTTCACATTTTTCAGTGTGGACGCTGATTTTGGTGGAGAGGGTCGTAAGGCTCTATGTTGAGCCCTTGCTCGGACAGGCGAGCCCGCAGCCCCAATGTGAGTGGGTCTGTGCGAGGGCCGCTGAGGGAGGTTTGAGGGCAGGCATGCGTTTTGGGGCTGGCACCTTTGGCCTGGGAGCTAGGGCTGGACGTTCACATTTTTCAGTGTGGACGCTGATTTTGGTGGAGAGGGTCGTAAGGCTCTATGTTGAGCCCTTGCTCGGACAGGCGAGCCCGCAGCCCCAATGTGAGTGGGTCTGTGCGAGGGCCGCTGAGGGAGGTTTGAGGGCAGGCATGCGTTTTGGGGCTGGCACCTTTGGCCTGGGAGCTAGGGCTGGACGTTCACATTTTTCAGTGTGGACGCTGATTTTGGTGGAGAGGGTCGTAAGGCTCTATGTTGAGCCCTTGCTCGGACAGGCGAGCCCGCAGCCCCAATGTGAGTGGGTCTGTGCGAGGGCCGCTGAGGGAGGTTTGAGGGCAGGCATGCGTTTTGGGGCTGGCACCTTTGGCCTGGGAGCTAGGGCTGGACGTTCACATTTTTCAGTGTGGACGCTGATTTTGGTGGAGAGGGTCGTAAGGCTCTATGTTGAGCCCTTGCTCGGACAGGCGAGCCCGCAGCCCCAATGTGAGTGGGTCTGTGCGAGGGCCGCTGAGGGAGGTTTGAGGGCAGGCATGCGTTTTGGGGCTGGCACCTTTGGCCTGGGAGCTAGGGCTGGACGTTCACATTTTTCAGTGTGGACGCTGATTTTGGTGGAGAGGGTCGTAAGGCTCTATGTTGAGCCCTTGCTCGGACAGGCGAGCCCGCAGCCCCAATGTGAGTGGGTCTGTGCGAGGGCCGCTGAGGGAGGTTTGAGGGCAGGCATGCGTTTTGGGGCTGGCACCTTTGGCCTGGGAGCTAGGGCTGGACGTTCACATTTTTCAGTGTGGACGCTGATTTTGGTGGAGAGGGTCGTAAGGCTCTATGTTGAGCCCTTGCTCGGACAGGCGAGCCCGCAGCCCCAATGTGAGTGGGTCTGTGCGAGGGCCGCTGAGGGAGGTTTGAGGGCAGGCATGCGTTTTGGGGCTGGCACCTTTGGCCTGGGAGCTAGGGCTGGACGTTCACATTTTTCAGTGTGGACGCTGATTTTGGTGGAGAGGGTCGTAAGGCTCTATGTTGAGCCCTTGCTCGGACAGGCGAGCCCGCAGCCCCAATGTGAGTGGGTCTGTGCGAGGGCCGCTGAGGGAGGTTTGAGGGCAGGCATGCGTTTTGGGGCTGGCACCTTTGGCCTGGGAGCTAGGGCTGGACGTTCACATTTTTCAGTGTGGACGCTGATTTTGGTGGAGAGGGTCGTAAGGCTCTATGTTGAGCCCTTGCTCGGACAGGCGAGCCCGCAGCCCCAATGTGAGTGGGTCTGTGCGAGGGCCGCTGAGGGAGGTTTGAGGGCAGGCATGCGTTTTGGGGCTGGCACCTTTGGCCTGGGAGCTAGGGCTGGACGTTCACATTTTTCAGTGTGGACGCTGATTTTGGTGGAGAGGGTCGTAAGGCTCTATGTTGAGCCCTTGCTCGGACAGGCGAGCCCGCAGCCCCAATGTGAGTGGGTCTGTGCGAGGGCCGCTGAGGGAGGTTTGAGGGCAGGCATGCGTTTTGGGGCTGGCACCTTTGGCCTGGGAGCTAGGGCTGGACGTTCACATTTTTCAGTGTGGACGCTGATTTTGGTGGAGAGGGTCGTAAGGCTCTATGTTGAGCCCTTGCTCGGACAGGCGAGCCCGCAGCCCCAATGTGAGTGGGTCTGTGCGAGGGCCGCTGAGGGAGGTTTGAGGGCAGGCATGCGTTTTGGGGCTGGCACCTTTGGCCTGGGAGCTAGGGCTGGACGTTCACATTTTTCAGTGTGGACGCTGATTTTGGTGGAGAGGGTCGTAAGGCTCTATGTTGAGCCCTTGCTCGGACAGGCGAGCCCGCAGCCCCAATGTGAGTGGGTCTGTGCGAGGGCCGCTGAGGGAGGTTTGAGGGCAGGCATGCGTTTTGGGGCTGGCACCTTTGGCCTGGGAGCTAGGGCTGGACGTTCACATTTTTCAGTGTGGACGCTGATTTTGGTGGAGAGGGTCGTAAGGCTCTATGTTGAGCCCTTGCTCGGACAGGCGAGCCCGCAGCCCCAATGTGAGTGGGTCTGTGCGAGGGCCGCTGAGGGAGGTTTGAGGGCAGGCATGCGTTTTGGGGCTGGCACCTTTGGCCTGGGAGCTAGGGCTGGACGTTCACATTTTTCAGTGTGGACGCTGATTTTGGTGGAGAGGGTCGTAAGGCTCTATGTTGAGCCCTTGCTCGGACAGGCGAGCCCGCAGCCCCAATGTGAGTGGGTCTGTGCGAGGGCCGCTGAGGGAGGTTTGAGGGCAGGCATGCGTTTTGGGGCTGGCACCTTTGGCCTGGGAGCTAGGGCTGGACGTTCACATTTTTCAGTGTGGACGCTGATTTTGGTGGAGAGGGTCGTAAGGCTCTATGTTGAGCCCTTGCTCGGACAGGCGAGCCCGCAGCCCCAATGTGAGTGGGTCTGTGCGAGGGCCGCTGAGGGAGGTTTGAGGGCAGGCATGCGTTTTGGGGCTGGCACCTTTGGCCTGGGAGCTAGGGCTGGACGTTCACATTTTTCAGTGTGGACGCTGATTTTGGTGGAGAGGGTCGTAAGGCTCTATGTTGAGCCCTTGCTCGGACAGGCGAGCCCGCAGCCCCAATGTGAGTGGGTCTGTGCGAGGGCCGCTGAGGGAGGTTTGAGGGCAGGCATGCGTTTTGGGGCTGGCACCTTTGGCCTGGGAGCTAGGGCTGGACGTTCACATTTTTCAGTGTGGACGCTGATTTTGGTGGAGAGGGTCGTAAGGCTCTATGTTGAGCCCTTGCTCGGACAGGCGAGCCCGCAGCCCCAATGTGAGTGGGTCTGTGCGAGGGCCGCTGAGGGAGGTTTGAGGGCAGGCATGCGTTTTGGGGCTGGCACCTTTGGCCTGGGAGCTAGGGCTGGACGTTCACATTTTTCAGTGTGGACGCTGATTTTGGTGGAGAGGGTCGTAAGGCTCTATGTTGAGCCCTTGCTCGGACAGGCGAGCCCGCAGCCCCAATGTGAGTGGGTCTGTGCGAGGGCCGCTGAGGGAGGTTTGAGGGCAGGCATGCGTTTTGGGGCTGGCACCTTTGGCCTGGGAGCTAGGGCTGGACGTTCACATTTTTCAGTGTGGACGCTGATTTTGGTGGAGAGGGTCGTAAGGCTCTATGTTGAGCCCTTGCTCGGACAGGCGAGCCCGCAGCCCCAATGTGAGTGGGTCTGTGCGAGGGCCGCTGAGGGAGGTTTGAGGGCAGGCATGCGTTTTGGGGCTGGCACCTTTGGCCTGGGAGCTAGGGCTGGACGTTCACATTTTTCAGTGTGGACGCTGATTTTGGTGGAGAGGGTCGTAAGGCTCTATGTTGAGCCCTTGCTCGGACAGGCGAGCCCGCAGCCCCAATGTGAGTGGGTCTGTGCGAGGGCCGCTGAGGGAGGTTTGAGGGCAGGCATGCGTTTTGGGGCTGGCACCTTTGGCCTGGGAGCTAGGGCTGGACGTTCACATTTTTCAGTGTGGACGCTGATTTTGGTGGAGAGGGTCGTAAGGCTCTATGTTGAGCCCTTGCTCGGACAGGCGAGCCCGCAGCCCCAATGTGAGTGGGTCTGTGCGAGGGCCGCTGAGGGAGGTTTGAGGGCAGGCATGCGTTTTGGGGCTGGCACCTTTGGCCTGGGAGCTAGGGCTGGACGTTCACATTTTTCAGTGTGGACGCTGATTTTGGTGGAGAGGGTCGTAAGGCTCTATGTTGAGCCCTTGCTCGGACAGGCGAGCCCGCAGCCCCAATGTGAGTGGGTCTGTGCGAGGGCCGCTGAGGGAGGTTTGAGGGCAGGCATGCGTTTTGGGGCTGGCACCTTTGGCCTGGGAGCTAGGGCTGGACGTTCACATTTTTCAGTGTGGACGCTGATTTTGGTGGAGAGGGTCGTAAGGCTCTATGTTGAGCCCTTGCTCGGCCAGGCGAGCCCGCAGCCCCAATGTGAGTGGGTCTGTGCGAGGGCCGCTGAGGGAGGTTTGAGGGCAGGCATGCGTTTTGGGGCTGGCACCTTTGGCCTGGGAGCTAGGGCTGGACGTTCACATTTTTCAGTGTGGACGCTGATTTTGGTGGAGAGGGTCGTAAGGCTCTATGTTGAGCCCTTGCTCGGACAGGCGAGCCCGCAGCCCCAATGTGAGTGGGTCTGTGCGAGGGCCGCTGAGGGAGGTTTGAGGGCAGGCATGCGTTTTGGGGCTGGCACCTTTGGCCTGGGAGCTAGGGCTGGACGTTCACATTTTTCAGTGTGGACGCTGATTTTGGTGGAGAGGGTCGTAAGGCTCTATGTTGAGCCCTTGCTCGGACAGGCGAGCCCGCAGCCCCAATGTGAGTGGGTCTGTGCGAGGGCCGCTGAGGGAGGTTTGAGGGCAGGCATGCGTTTTGGGGCTGGCACCTTTGGCCTGGGAGCTAGGGCTGGACGTTCACATTTTTCAGTGTGGACGCTGATTTTGGTGGAGAGGGTCGTAAGGCTCTATGTTGAGCCCTTGCTCGGACAGGCGAGCCCGCAGCCCCAATGTGAGTGGGTCTGTGCGAGGGCCGCTGAGGGAGGTTTGAGGGCAGGCATGCGTTTTGGGGCTGGCACCTTTGGCCTGGGAGCTAGGGCTGGACGTTCACATTTTTCAGTGTGGACGCTGATTTTGGTGGAGAGGGTCGTAAGGCTCTATGTTGAGCCCTTGCTCGGACAGGCGAGCCCGCAGCCCCAATGTGAGTGGGTCTGTGCGAGGGCCGCTGAGGGAGGTTTGAGGGCAGGCATGCGTTTTGGGGCTGGCACCTTTGGCCTGGGAGCTAGGGCTGGACGTTCACATTTTTCAGTGTGGACGCTGATTTTGGTGGAGAGGGTCGTAAGGCTCTATGTTGAGCCCTTGCTCGGACAGGCGAGCCCGCAGCCCCAATGTGAGTGGGTCTGTGCGAGGGCCGCTGAGGGAGGTTTGAGGGCAGGCATGCGTTTTGGGGCTGGCACCTTTGGCCTGGGAGCTAGGGCTGGACGTTCACATTTTTCAGTGTGGACGCTGATTTTGGTGGAGAGGGTCGTAAGGCTCTATGTTGAGCCCTTGCTCGGACAGGCGAGCCCGCAGCCCCAATGTGAGTGGGTCTGTGCGAGGGCCGCTGAGGGAGGTTTGAGGGCAGGCATGCGTTTTGGGGCTGGCACCTTTGGCCTGGGAGCTAGGGCTGGACGTTCACATTTTTCAGTGTGGACGCTGATTTTGGTGGAGAGGGTCGTAAGGCTCTATGTTGAGCCCTTGCTCGGACAGGCGAGCCCGCAGCCCCAATGTGAGTGGGTCTGTGCGAGGGCCGCTGAGGGAGGTTTGAGGGCAGGCATGCGTTTTGGGGCTGGCACCTTTGGCCTGGGAGCTAGGGCTGGACGTTCACATTTTTCAGTGTGGACGCTGATTTTGGTGGAGAGGGTCGTAAGGCTCTATGTTGAGCCCTTGCTCGGACAGGCGAGCCCGCAGCCCCAATGTGAGTGGGTCTGTGCGAGGGCCGCTGAGGGAGGTTTGAGGGCAGGCATGCGTTTTGGGGCTGGCACCTTTGGCCTGGGAGCTAGGGCTGGACGTTCACATTTTTCAGTGTGGACGCTGATTTTGGTGGAGAGGGTCGTAAGGCTCTATGTTGAGCCCTTGCTCGGACAGGCGAGCCCGCAGCCCCAATGTGAGTGGGTCTGTGCGAGGGCCGCTGAGGGAGGTTTGAGGGCAGGCATGCGTTTTGGGGCTGGCACCTTTGGCCTGGGAGCTAGGGCTGGACGTTCACATTTTTCAGTGTGGACGCTGATTTTGGTGGAGAGGGTCGTAAGGCTCTATGTTGAGCCCTTGCTCGGACAGGCGAGCCCGCAGCCCCAATGTGAGTGGGTCTGTGCGAGGGCCGCTGAGGGAGGTTTGAGGGCAGGCATGCGTTTTGGGGCTGGCACCTTTGGCCTGGGAGCTAGGGCTGGACGTTCACATTTTTCAGTGTGGACGCTGATTTTGGTGGAGAGGGTCGTAAGGCTCTATGTTGAGCCCTTGCTCGGACAGGCGAGCCCGCAGCCCCAATGTGAGTGGGTCTGTGCGAGGGCCGCTGAGGGAGGTTTGAGGGCAGGCATGCGTTTTGGGGCTGGCACCTTTGGCCTGGGAGCTAGGGCTGGACGTTCACATTTTTCAGTGTGGACGCTGATTTTGGTGGAGAGGGTCGTAAGGCTCTATGTTGAGCCCTTGCTCGGACAGGCGAGCCCGCAGCCCCAATGTGAGTGGGTCTGTGCGAGGGCCGCTGAGGGAGGTTTGAGGGCAGGCATGCGTTTTGGGGCTGGCACCTTTGGCCTGGGAGCTAGGGCTGGACGTTCACATTTTTCAGTGTGGACGCTGATTTTGGTGGAGAGGGTCGTAAGGCTCTATGTTGAGCCCTTGCTCGGACAGGCGAGCCCGCAGCCCCAATGTGAGTGGGTCTGTGCGAGGGCCGCTGAGGGAGGTTTGAGTGCAGGCATGCGTTTTGGGGCTGGCACCTTTGGCCTGGGAGCTAGGGCTGGACGTTCACATTTTTCAGTGTGGACGCTGATTTTGGTGGAGAGGGTCGTAAGGCTCTATGTTGAGCCCTTGCTCGGACAGGCGAGCCCGCAGCCCCAATGTGAGTGGGTCTGTGCGAGGGCCGCTGAGGGAGGTTTGAGGGCAGGCATGCGTTTTGGGGCTGGCACCTTTGGCCTGGGAGCTAGGGCTGGACGTTCACATTTTTCAGTGTGGACGCTGATTTTGGTGGAGAGGGTCGTAAGGCTCTATGTTGAGCCCTTGCTCGGACAGGCGAGCCCGCAGCCCCAATGTGAGTGGGTCTGTGCGAGGGCCGCTGAGGGAGGTTTGAGGGCAGGCATGCGTTTTGGGGCTGGCACCTTTGGCCTGGGAGCTAGGGCTGGACGTTCACATTTTTCAGTGTGGACGCTGATTTTGGTGGAGAGGGTCGTAAGGCTCTATGTTGAGCCCTTGCTCGGACAGGCGAGCCCGCAGCCCCAATGTGAGTGGGTCTGTGCGAGGGCCGCTGAGGGAGGTTTGAGGGCAGGCATGCGTTTTGGGGCTGGCACCTTTGGCCTGGGAGCTAGGGCTGGACGTTCACATTTTTCAGTGTGGACGCTGATTTTGGTGGAGAGGGTCGTAAGGCTCTATGTTGAGCCCTTGCTCGGACAGGCGAGCCCGCAGCCCCAATGTGAGTGGGTCTGTGCGAGGGCCGCTGAGGGAGGTTTGAGGGCAGGCATGCGTTTTGGGGCTGGCACCTTTGGCCTGGGAGCTAGGGCTGGACGTTCACATTTTTCAGTGTGGACGCTGATTTTGGTGGAGAGGGTCGTAAGGCTCTATGTTGAGCCCTTGCTCGGACAGGCGAGCCCGCAGCCCCAATGTGAGTGGGTCTGTGCGAGGGCCGCTGAGGGAGGTTTGAGGGCAGGCATGCGTTTTGGGGCTGGCACCTTTGGCCTGGGAGCTAGGGCTGGACGTTCACATTTTTCAGTGTGGACGCTGATTTTGGTGGAGAGGGTCGTAAGGCTCTATGTTGAGCCCTTGCTCGGACAGGCGAGCCCGCAGCCCCAATGTGAGTGGGTCTGTGCGAGGGCCGCTGAGGGAGGTTTGAGGGCAGGCATGCGTTTTGGGGCTGGCACGTTTTGCCTGGGAGCTAGGGCTGGACGTTCACATTTTTCAGTGTGGACGCTGATTTTGGTGGAGAGGGTCGTAAGGCTCTATGTTGAGCCCTTGCTCGGACAGGCGAGCCCGCAGCCCCAATGTGAGTGGGTCTGTGCGAGGGCCGCTGAGGGAGGTTTGAGGGCAGGCATGCGTTTTGGGGCTGGCACCTTTGGCCTGGGAGCTAGGGCTGGACGTTCACATTTTTCAGTGTGGACGCTGATTTTTGGTGGAGAGGGTCGTAAGGCTCTATGTTGAGCCCTTGCTCGGACAGGCGAGCCCGCAGCCCCAATGTGAGTGGGTCTGTGCGAGGGCCGCTGAGGGAGGTTTGAGGGCAGGCATGCGTTTTGGGGCTGGCACGTTTTGCCTGGGAGCTAGGGCTGGACGTTCACATTTTTCAGTGTGGACGCTGATTTTGGTGGAGAGGGTCGTAAGGCTCTATGTTGAGCCCTTGCTCGGACAGGCGAGCCCGCAGCCCCAATGTGAGTGGGTCTGTGCGAGGGCCGCTGAGGGAGGTTTGAGGGCAGGCATGCGTTTTGGGGCTGGCACCTTTGGCCTGGGAGCTAGGGCTGGACGTTCACATTTTTCAGTGTGGACGCTGATTTTGGTGGAGAGGGTCGTAAGGCTCTATGTTGAGCCCTTGCTCGGACAGGCGAGCCCGCAGCCCCAATGTGAGTGGGTCTGTGCGAGGGCCGCTGAGGGAGGTTTGAGGGCAGGCATGCGTTTTGGGGCTGGCACCTTTGGCCTGGGAGCTAGGGCTGGACGTTCACATTTTTCAGTGTGGACGCTGATTTTGGTGGAGAGGGTCGTAAGGCTCTATGTTGAGCCCTTGCTCGGACAGGCGAGCCCGCAGCCCCAATGTGAGTGGGTCTGTGCGAGGGCCGCTGAGGGAGGTTTGAGGGCAGGCATGCGTTTTGGGGCTGGCACCTTTGGCCTGGGAGCTAGGGCTGGACGTTCACATTTTTCAGTGTGGACGCTGATTTTGGTGGAGAGGGTCGTAAGGCTCTATGTTGAGCCCTTGCTCGGACAGGCGAGCCCGCAGCCCCAATGTGAGTGGGTCTGTGCGAGGGCCGCTGAGGGAGGTTTGAGGGCAGGCATGCGTTTTGGGGCTGGCACCTTTGGCCTGGGAGCTAGGGCTGGACGTTCACATTTTTCAGTGTGGACGCTGATTTTGGTGGAGAGGGTCGTAAGGCTCTATGTTGAGCCCTTGCTTGGACAGGCGAGCCCGCAGCCCCAATGTGAGTGGGTCTGTGCGAGGGCCGCTGAGGGAGGTTTGAGGGCAGGCATGCGTTTTGGGGCTGGCTCCTTTGGCCTGGGAGCTAGGGCTGGACGTTCACATTTTTCAGTGTGGACGCTGATTTTGGTGGAGAGGGTCGTAAGGCTCTATGTTGAGCCCTTGCTCGGACAGGCGAGCCCGCAGCCCCAATGTGAGTGGGTCTGTGCGAGGGCCGCTGAGGGAGGTTTGAGGGCAGGCATGCGTTTTGGGGCTGGCACCTTTGGCCTGGGAGCTAGGGCTGGACGTTCACATTTTTCAGTGTGGACGCTGATTTTGGTGGAGAGGGTCGTAAGGCTCTATGTTGAGCCCTTGCTCGGACAGGCGAGCCCGCAGCCCCAATGTGAGTGGGTCTGTGCGAGGGCCGCTGAGGGAGGTTTGAGGGCAGGCATGCGTTTTGGGGCTGGCACCTTTGGCCTGGGAGCTAGGGCTGGACGTTCACATTTTTCAGTGTGGACGCTGATTTTGGTGGAGAGGGTCGTAAGGCTCTATGTTGAGCCCTTGCTCGGACAGGCGAGCCCGCAGCCCCAATGTGAGTGGGTCTGTGCGAGGGCCGCTGAGGGAGGTTTGAGGGCAGGCATGCGTTTTGGGGCTGGCACCTTTGGCCTGGGAGCTAGGGCTGGACGTTCACATTTTTCAGTGTGGACGCTGATTTTGGTGGAGAGGGTCGTAAGGCTCTATGTTGAGCCCTTGCTCGGACAGGCGAGCCCGCAGCCCCAATGTGAGTGGGTCTGTGCGAGGGCCGCTGAGGGAGGTTTGAGGGCAGGCATGCGTTTTGGGGCTGGCACCTTTGGCCTGGGAGCTAGGGCTGGACGTTCACATTTTTCAGTGTGGACGCTGATTTTGGTGGAGAGGGTCGTAAGGCTCTATGTTGAGCCCTTGCTCGGACAGGCGAGCCCGCAGCCCCAATGTGAGTGGGTCTGTGCGAGGGCCGCTGAGGGAGGTTTGAGGGCAGGCATGCGTTTTGGGGCTGGCACCTTTGGCCTGGGAGCTAGGGCTGGACGTTCACATTTTTCAGTGTGGACGCTGATTTTGGTGGAGAGGGTCGTAAGGCTCTATGTTGAGCCCTTGCTCGGACAGGCGAGCCCGCAGCCCCAATGTGAGTGGGTCTGTGCGAGGGCCGCTGAGGGAGGTTTGAGGGCAGGCATGCGTTTTGGGGCTGGCACCTTTGGCCTGGGAGCTAGGGCTGGACGTTCACATTTTTCAGTGTGGACGCTGATTTTGGTGGAGAGGGTCGTAAGGCTCTATGTTGAGCCCTTGCTCGGACAGGCGAGCCCGCAGCCCCAATGTGAGTGGGTCTGTGCGAGGGCCGCTGAGGGAGGTTTGAGGGCAGGCATGCGTTTTGGGGCTGGCACCTTTGGCCTGGGAGCTAGGGCTGGACGTTCACATTTTTCAGTGTGGACGCTGATTTTGGTGGAGAGGGTCGTAAGGCTCTATGTTGAGCCCTTGCTCGGACAGGCGAGCCCGCAGCCCCAATGTGAGTGGGTCTGTGCGAGGGCCGCTGAGGGAGGTTTGAGGGCAGGCATGCGTTTTGGGGCTGGCACCTTTGGCCTGGGAGCTAGGGCTGGACGTTCACATTTTTCAGTGTGGACGCTGATTTTGGTGGAGAGGGTCGTAAGGCTCTATGTTGAGCCCTTGCTCGGACAGGCGAGCCCGCAGCCCCAATGTGAGTGGGTCTGTGCGAGGGCCGCTGAGGGAGGTTTGAGGGCAGGCATGCGTTTTGGGGCTGGCACCTTTGGCCTGGGAGCTAGGGCTGGACGTTCACATTTTTCAGTGTGGACGCTGATTTTGGTGGAGAGGGTCGTAAGGCTCTATGTTGAGCCCTTGCTCGGACAGGCGAGCCCGCAGCCCCAATGTGAGTGGGTCTGTGCGAGGGCCGCTGAGGGAGGTTTGAGGGCAGGCATGCGTTTTGGGGCTGGCACCTTTGGCCTGGGAGCTAGGGCTGGACGTTCACATTTTTCAGTGTGGACGCTGATTTTGGTGGAGAGGGTCGTAAGGCTCTATGTTGAGCCCTTGCTCGGACAGGCGAGCCCGCAGCCCCAATGTGAGTGGGTCTGTGCGAGGGCCGCTGAGGGAGGTTTGAGGGCAGGCATGCGTTTTGGGGCTGGCACCTTTGGCCTGGGAGCTAGGGCTGGACGTTCACATTTTTCAGTGTGGACGCTGATTTTGGTGGAGATGGTCGTAAGGCTCTATGTTGAGCCCTTGCTCGGACAGGCGAGCCCGCAGCCCCAATGTGAGTGGGTCTGTGCGAGGGCCGCTGAGGGAGGTTTGAGGGCAGGCATGCGTTTTGGGGCTGGCACCTTTGGCCTGGGAGCTAGGGCTGGACGTTCACATTTTTCAGTGTGGACGCTGATTTTGGTGGAGAGGGTCGTAAGGCTCTATGTTGAGCCCTTGCTCGGACAGGCGAGCCCGCAGCCCCAATGTGAGTGGGTCTGTGCGAGGGCCGCTGAGGGAGGTTTGAGGGCAGGCATGCGTTTTGGGGCTGGCACCTTTGGCCTGGGAGCTAGGGCTGGACGTTCACATTTTTCAGTGTGGACGCTGATTTTGGTGGAGAGGGTCGTAAGGCTCTATGTTGAGCCCTTGCTCGGACAGGCGAGCCCGCAGCCCCAATGTGAGTGGGTCTGTGCGAGGGCCGCTGAGGGAGGTTTGAGGGCAGGCATGCGTTTTGGGGCTGGCACCTTTGGCCTGGGAGCTAGGGCTGGACGTTTACATTTTTCAGTGTGGACGCTGTTTTTGGTGGAGAGGGTCGTAAGGCTCTATGTTGAGCCCTTGCTCGGACAGGCGAGCCCGCAGCCCCAATGTGAGTGGGTCTGTGCGAGGGCCGCTGAGGGAGGTTTGAGGGCAGGCATGCGTTTTGGGGCTGGCACCTTTGGCCTGGGAGCTAGGGCTGGACGTTCACATTTTTCAGTGTGGACGCTGATTTTGGTGGAGAGGGTCGTAAGGCTCTATGTTGAGCCCTTGCTCGGACAGGCGAGCCCGCAGCCCCAATGTGAGTGTGTCTGTGCGAGGGCCGCTGAGGGAGGTTTGAGGGCAGGCATGCGTTTTGGGGCTGGCACCTTTGGCCTGGGAGCTAGGGCTGGACGTTCACATTTTTCAGTGTGGACGCTGATTTTGGTGGAGAGGGTCGTAAGGCTCTATGTTGAGCCCTTGCTCGGACAGGCGAGCCCGCAGCCCCAATGTGAGTGGGTCTGTGCGAGGGCCGCTGAGGGAGGTTTGAGGGCAGGCATGCGTTTTGGGGCTGGCACCTTTGGCCTGGGAGCTAGGGCTGGACGTTCACATTTTTGAGTGTGGACGCTGATTTTGGTGGAGAGGGTCGTAAGGCTCTATGTTGAGCCCTTGCTCGGACAGGCGAGCCCGCAGCCCCAATGTGAGTGGGTCTGTGCGAGGGCCGCTGAGGGAGGTTTGAGGGCAGGCATGCGTTTTGGGGCTGGCACCTTTGGCCTGGGAGCTAGGGCTGGACGTTTTCAGTTTTGAGTGTGGACGCTGATTTTGGTGGAGAGGGTCGTAAGGCTCTATGTTGAGCCCTTGCTCGGACAGGCGAGCCCGCAGCCCCAATGTGAGTGGGTCTGTGCGAGGGCCGCTGAGGGAGGTTTGAGGGCAGGCATGCGTTTTGGGGCTGGCACCTTTGGCCTGGGAGCTAGGGCTGGACGTTCACATTTTTCAGTGTGGACGCTGATTTTGGTGGAGAGGGTCGTAAGGCTCTATGTTGAGCCCTTGCTCGGACAGGCGAGCCCGCAGCCCCAATGTGAGTGGGTCTGTGCGAGGGCCGCTGAGGGAGGTTTGAGGGCAGGCATGCGTTTTGGGGCTGGCACCTTTGGCCTGGGAGCTAGGGCTGGACGTTCACATTTTTCAGTGTGGACGCTGATTTTGGTGGAGAGGGTCGTAAGGCTCTATGTTGAGCCCTTGCTCGGACAGGCGAGCCCGCAGCCCCAATGTGAGTGGGTCTGTGCGAGGGCCGCTGAGGGAGGTTTGAGGGCAGGCATGCGTTTTGGGGCTGGCACCTTTGGCCTGGGAGCTAGGGCTGGACGTTCACATTTTTCAGTGTGGACGCTGATTTTGGTGGAGAGGGTCGTAAGGCTCTATGTTGAGCCCTTGCTCGGACAGGCGAGCCCGCAGCCCCAATGTGAGTGGGTGTGTGCGAGGGCCGCTGAGGGAGGTTTGAGGGCAGGCATGCGTTTTGGGGCTGGCACCTTTGGCCTGGGAGCTAGGGCTGGACGTTCACATTTTTCAGTGTGGACGCTGATTTTGGTGGAGAGGGACGTAAGGCTCTATGTTGAGCCCTTGCTCGGACAGGCGAGCCCGCAGCCCAATGTGAGTGGGTCTGTGCGAGGGCCGCTGAGGGAGGTTTGAGGGCAGGCATGCGTTTTGGGGCTGGCACCTTTGGCCTGGGAGCTAGGGCTGGACGTTCACATTTTTCAGTGTGGACGCTGATTTTGGTGGAGAGGGTCGTAAGGCTCTATGTTGAGCCCTTGCTCGGACAGGCGAGCCCGCAGCCCCAATGTGAGTGGGTCTGTGCGAGGGCCGCTGAGGGAGGTTTGAGGGCAGGCATGCGTTTTGGGGCTGGCACCTTTGGCCTGGGAGCTAGGGCTGGACGTTTACATTTTTCAGTGTGGACGCTGATTTTGGTGGAGAGGGTCGTAAGGCTCTATGTTGAGCCCTTGCTCGGACAGGCGAGCCCGCAGCCCCAATGTGAGTGGGTCTGTGCGAGGGCCGCTGAGGGAGGTTTGAGGGCAGGCATGCGTTTTGGGGCTGGCACCTTTGGCCTGGGAGCTAGGGCTGGACGTTCACATTTTTCAGTGTGGACGCTGATTTTGGTGGAGAGGGTCGTAAGGCTCTATGTTGAGCCTTGCTCGGACAGGCGAGCCCGCAGCCCCAATGTGAGTGGGTCTGTGCGAGGGCCGCTGAGGGAGGTTTGAGGGCAGGCATGCGTTTTGGGGCTGGCACCTTTGGCCTGGGAGCTAGGGCTGGACGTTTACATTTTTGAGTGTGGACGCTGATTTTGGTGGAGAGGGTCGTAAGGCTCTATGTTGAGCCCTTGCTCGGACAGGCGAGCCCGCAGCCCAATGTGAGTGGGTCTGTGCGAGGGCCGCTGAGGGAGGTTTGAGGGCAGGCATGCGTTTTGGGGCTGGCACCTTTGGCCTGGGAGCTAGGGCTGGACGTTTACATTTTTGAGCATGGACGCTGATTTTGGTGGAGAGGGTCGTAAGGCTCTATGTTGAGCCCTTGCTCGGACAGGCGAGCCCGCAGCCCCAATGTGAGTGGGTCTGTGCGAGGGCCGCTGAGGGAGGTTTGAGGGCAGGCATGCGTTTTGGGGCTGGCACCTTTGGCCTGGGAGCTAGGGCTGGACGTTCACATTTTTCAGTGTGGACGCTGATTTTGGTGGAGAGGGTCGTAAGGCTCTATGTTGAGCCCTTGCTCGGACAGGCGAGCCCGCAGCCCCAATGTGAGTGGGTCTGTGCGAGGGCCGCTGAGGGAGGTTTGAGGGCAGGCATGCGTTTTGGGGCTGGCACCTTTGGCCTGGGAGCTAGGGCTGGACGTTCACATTTTTCAGTGTGGACGCTGATTTTGGTGGAGAGGGTCGTAAGGCTCTATGTTGAGCCCTTGCTCGGACAGGCGAGCCCGCAGCCCAATGTGAGTGGGTCTGTGCGAGGGCCGCTGAGGGAGGTTTGAGGGCAGGCATGCGTTTTGGGGCTGGCACCTTTGGCCTGGGAGCTAGGGCTGGACGTTCACATTTTTCAGTGTGGACGCTGATTTTGGTGGAGAGGGACGTAAGGCTCTATGTTGAGCCCTTGCTCGGACAGGCGAGCCCGCAGGTCCAACGTGAGTGGGTCTGTGCGAGGGCCGCTGAGGGAGGTTTGAGGGCAGGCATGCGTTTTGGGGCTGGCACCTTTGGCCTGGGAGCTAGGGCTGGACGTTACATTTTTGAGTGTGGACGCTGATTTTGGTGGAGAGGGTCGTAAGGCTCTATGTTGAGCCCTTGCTCGGACAGGCGAGCCCGCAGCCCCAATGTGAGTGGGTCTGTGCGAGGGCCGCTGAGGGAGGTTTGAGGGCAGGCATGCGTTTTGGGGCTGGCACCTTTGGCCTGGGAGCTAGGGCTGGACGTTTACGTTTTGAGTGTGGACGCTGATTTTTGGTGGAGAGGGTCGTAAGGCTCTATGTTGAGCCCTTGCTCGGACAGGCGAGCCCGCAGCCCCAATGTGAGTGGGTCTGTGCGAGGGCCGCTGAGGGAGGTTTGAGGGCAGGCATGCGTTTTGGGGCTGGCACCTTTGGCCTGGGAGCTAGGGCTGGACGTTCACATTTTTCAGTGTGGACGCTGATTTTGGTGGAGAGGGTCGTAAGGCTCTATGTTGAGCCCTTGCTCGGACAGGCGAGCCCGCAGCCCCAATGTGAGTGGGTCTGTGCGAGGGCCGCTGAGGGAGGTTTGAGGGCAGGCATGCGTTTTGGGGCTGGCACCTTTGGCCTGGGAGCTAGGGCTGGACGTTTACATTTTTCAGTGTGGACGCTGATTTTGGTGGAGAGGGTCGTAAGGCTCTATGTTGAGCCCTTGCTCGGACAGGCGAGCCCGCAGCCCCAATGTGAGTGGGTCTGTGCGAGGGCCGCTGAGGGAGGTTTGAGGGCAGGCATGCGTTTTGGGGCTGGCTCCTTTGGCCTGGGAGCTAGGGCTGGACGTTTACATTTTTGAGCGTGGACGCTGATTTTGGTGGAGAGGGTCGTAAGGCTCTATGTTGAGCCTTGCTGGGCTAGGCGAGCCCGCAGCCCCAATGTGAGTGGGTCTGTGCGAGGGCCGCTGAGGGAGGTTTGAGGGCAGGCATGCGTTTTGGGGCTGGCACCTTTGGCCTGGGAGCTAGGGCTGGACGTTCACATTTTTCAGTGTGGACGCTGATTTTGGTGGAGAGGGTCGTAAGGCTCTATGTTGAGCCTTGCTCGGACAGGCGAGCCCGCAGCCCCAATGTGAGTGGGTCTGTGCGAGGGCCGCTGAGGGAGGTTTGAGGGCAGGCATGCGTTTTGGGGCTGGCACCTTTGGCCTGGGAGCTAGGGCTGGACGTTTACCGTTTTGAGTGTGGACGCTGATTTTGGTGGAGAGGGTCGTAAGGCTCTATGTTGAGGCCTTGCTCGGACAGGCGAGCCCGCAGCCCCAATGTGAGTGGGTCTGTGCGAGGGCCGCTGAGGGAGGTTTGAGGGCAGGCATGCGTTTTGGGGCTGGCACCTTTGGCCTGGGAGCTAGGCTGGACGTTCACATTTTTCAGTTGGACGCTGATTTTGGTGGAGAGGGTCGTAAGGCTCTATGTTGAGCCCTTGCTCGGACAGGCGAGCCCGCAGCCCCAATGTGAGTGGGTCTGTGCGAGGGCCGCTGAGGGAGGTTTGAGGGCAGGCATGCGTTTTGGGGCTGGCACCTTTGGCCTGGGAGCTAGGGCTGGACGTTCACATTTTTCAGTGTGGACGCTGATTTTGGTGGAGAGGGTCGTAAGGCTCTATGTTGAGCCCTTGCTCGGACAGGCGAGCCCGCAGCCCCAATGTGAGTGGGTCTGTGCGAGGGCCGCTGAGGGAGGTTTGAGGGCAGGCATGCGTTTTGGGGCTGGCACCTTTGGCCTGGGAGCTAGGGCTGGACGTTTCATTTTTGAGTGTGGACGCTGATTTTTGGTGGAGAGGGTCGTAAGGCTCTATGTTGAGCCCTTGCTCGGACAGGCGAGCCCGCAGCCCCAATGTGAGTGGGTCTGTGCGAGGGCCGCTGAGGGAGGTTTGAGGGCAGGCATGCGTTTTGGGGCTGGCACCTTTGGCCTGGGAGCTAGGGCTGGACGTTCACATTTTTCAGTGTGGACGCTGATTTTGGTGGAGAGGGTCGTAAGGCTCTATGTTGAGCCCTTGCTGGGCTAGGCGAGCCCGCAGCCCCAATGTGAGTGGGTCTGTGCGAGGGCCGCTGAGGGAGGTTTGAGGGCAGGCATGCGTTTTGGGGCTGGCACCTTTGGCCTGGGAGCTAGGGCTGGACGTTACATTTTTCAGTGTGGACGCTGATTTTGGTGGAGAGGGTCGTAAGGCTCTATGTTGAGCCCTTGCTCGGAGGCGAGCCCGCAGCCCAATGTGAGTGGGTCTGTGCGAGGGCCGCTGAGGGAGGTTTGAGGGCAGGCATGCGTTTTGGGGCTGGCACCTTTGGCCTGGGAGCTAGGGCTGGACGTTCACATTTTTCAGTGTGGACGCTGATTTTTGGTGGAGAGGGTCGTAAGGCTCTATGTTGAGGCCTTGCTGGGCTAGGCGAGCCCGCAGCCCCAATGTGAGTGGGTCTGTGCGAGGGCCGCTGAGGGAGGTTTGAGGGCAGGCATGCGTTTTGGGGCTGGCACCTTTGGCCTGGGAGCTAGGGCTGGACGTTTACATTTTTGAGCGTGGACGCTGATTTTTGGTGGAGAGGGGTCGTAAGGCTCTATGTTGAGCCCTTGCTCGGCTAGGCGAGCCCGCAGCCCCAATGTGAGTGGGTCTGTGCGAGGGCCGCTGAGGGAGGTTTGAGGGCAGGCATGCGTTTTGGGGCTGGCACCTTTGGCCTGGGAGCTAGGGCTGGACGTTCACATTTTTCAGTGTGGACGCTGATTTTTTGGAGGAGAGGGTCGTAAGGCTCTATGTTGAGCCCTTGCTCGGACAGGCGAGCCCGCAGCCCCAATGTGAGTGGGTCTGTGCGAGGGCCGCTGAGGGAGGTTTGAGGGCAGGCATGCGTTTTGGGGCTGGCACCTTTGGCCTGGGAGCTAGGGCTGGACGTTTACCGTTTTGAGCGTGGACGCTGATTTTGGTGGAGAGGGTCGTAAGGCTCTATGTTGAGCCCTTGCTCGGACAGGCGAGCCCGCAGCCCAATGTGAGTGGGTCTGTGCGAGGGCCCCTGAGGGAGGTTTGAGGGCAGGCATGCGTTTTGGGGCTGGCACCTTTGGCCTGGGAGCTAGGGCTGGACGTTTACCATTTTGAGCGTGGACGCTGATTTTGGTGGAGAGGGTCGTAAGGCTCTATGTTGAGCCCTTGCTCGGCTAGGCGAGCCCGCAGCCCAATGTGAGTGGGTCTGTGCGAGGGCCGCTGCTGAGGAGGTTTGAGGGCAGGCATGCGTTTTGGGGCTGGCACCTTTGGCCTGGGAGCTAGGGCTGGACGTTTTCAGTTTTGAGTGTGGACGCTGATTTTGGTGGAGAGGGTCGTAAGGCTCTATGTTGAGCCCTTGCTGGGACAGGCGAGCCCGCAGCCCCAATGTGAGTGGGTCTGTGCGAGGGCCGCTGAGGGAGGTTTGAGGGCAGGCATGCGTTTTGGGGCTGGCACTTTGGCCTGGGAGCTAGGGCTGGACGTTCACATTTTTCAGTGTGGACGCTGATTTTGGTGGAGAGGGTCGTAAGGCTCTATGTTGAGCCCTTGCTCGGACAGGCGAGCCCGCAGCCCCAATGTGAGTGGGTCTGTGCGAGGGCCGCTGAGGGAGGTTTGAGGGCAGGCATGCGTTTTGGGGCTGGCACCTTTTGCCTGGGAGCTAGGGCTGGACGTTTAGAGTTTTGAGCATGGACGCTGATTTTGGTGGAGAGGGTCGTAAGGCTCTATGTTGAGCCCTTGCTGGGCTAGGCGAGCCCGCAGCCCAATGTGAGTGGGTCTGTGCGAGGGCCGCTGAGGGAGGTTTGAGGGCAGGCATGCGTTTTGGGGCTGGCACCTTTGGCCTGGGAGCTAGGGCTGGACGTTCACATTTTGAGTGTGGACGCTGATTTTTGGTGGAGAGGGTCGTAAGGCTCTATGTTGAGCCTTGCTGGCTAGGCGAGCCCGCAGCCCCAATGTGAGTGGGTCTGTGCGAGGGCCGCTGAGGGAGGTTTGAGGGCAGGCATGCGTTTTGGGGCTGGCACCTTTGGCCTGGGAGCTAGGGCTGGACGTTCACATTTTTCAGTGTGGACGCTGATTTTTGGTGGAGAGGGTCGTAAGGCTCTATGTTGAGCCTTGCTCGGACAGGCGAGCCCGCAGCCCCAATGTGAGTGGGTCTGTGCGAGGGCCGCTGAGGGAGGTTTGAGGGCAGGCATGCGTTTTGGGGCTGGCACCTTTGGCCTGGGAGCTAGGGCTGGACGTTCACATTTTTCAGTGTGGACGCTGATTTTGGTGGAGAGGGTCGTAAGGCTCTATGTTGAGGCCTTGCTCGGACAGGCGAGCCCGCAGCCCCAATGTGAGTGGGTCTGTGCGAGGGCCGCTGAGGGAGGTTTGAGGGCAGGCATGCGTTTTGGGGCTGGCACCTTTGGCTGGGAGCTAGGGCTGGACGTTCACATTTTTCAGTGTGGACGCTGATTTTGGTGGAGAGGGTCGTAAGGCTCTATGTTGAGCCCTTGCTCGGACAGGCGAGCCCGCAGCCCCAATGTGAGTGGGTCTGTGCGAGGGCCGCTGAGGGAGGTTTGAGGGCAGGCATGCGTTTTGGGGCTGGCACCTTTGGCCTGGGAGCTAGGGCTGGACGTTTACCGTTTTGAGCGTGGACGCTGATTTTTGGTGGAGAGGTCGTAAGGCTCTATGTTGAGCCCTTGCTCGGACAGGCGAGCCCGCAGCCCCAATGTGAGTGGGTCTGTGCGAGGGCCGCTGAGGGAGGTTTGAGGGCAGGCATGCGTTTTGGGGCTGGCACCTTTGGCCTGGGAGCTAGGGCTGGACGTTTAGAGTTTTGAGTGTGGACGCTGATTTGGTGGAGAGGGTCGTAAGGCTCTATGTTGAGCCTTGCTCGGACAGGCGAGCCCGCAGCCCCAATGTGAGTGGGTCTGTGCGAGGGCCGCTGAGGGAGGTTTGAGGGCAGGCATGCGTTTTGGGGCGGCACCTTTGGCCTGGGAGCTAGGGCTGGACGTTTACATTTTTCAGTGTGGACGCTGATTTTTGGTGGAGAGGGTCGTAAGGCTCTATGTTGAGCCCTTGCTGGGCTAGGCGAGCCCGCAGCCCCAATGTGAGTGGGTCTGTGCGAGGGCCGCTGAGGGAGGTTTGAGGGCAGGCATGCGTTTTGGGGCTGGCACCTTTGGCCTGGGAGCTAGGGCTGGACGTTTACATTTTTCAGTGTGGACGCTGATTTTGGTGGAGAGGGTCGTAAGGCTCTATGTTGAGCCCTTGCTGGGCAGGCGAGCCCGCAGCCCCAATGTGAGTGGGTCTGTGCGAGGGCCGCTGAGGGAGGTTTGAGGGCAGGCATGCGTTTTGGGGCTGGCACTTTGGCCTGGGAGCTAGGGCGGACGTTCACATTTTTCAGTGTGGACGCTGATTTTGGTGGAGAGGGTCGTAAGGCTCTATGTTGAGCCCTTGCTCGGACAGGCGAGCCCGCAGCCCCAATGTGAGTGGGTCTGTGCGAGGGCCGCTGAGGGAGGTTTGAGGGCAGGCATGCGTTTTGGGGCTGGCACCTTTGGCCTGGGAGCTAGGGTGGTGGGACTTTTACTTTTTGAGCGCGTGGACGCTGATTTTGGTGGAGAGGGTCGTAAGGCTCTATGTTGAGCCCTTGCTCGGACTAGGCGAGCCGCAGCCCCAATGTGAGTGGGTCTGTGCGAGGGCCGCTGAGGGAGGTTTGAGGGCAGGCATGCGTTTTGGGGCTGGCACCTTTGGCCTGGGAGCTAGGGCTGGACGTTCACATTTTTCAGTGTGGACGCTGATTTTGGTGGAGAGGGTCGTTAAGGCTCTATGTTGAGCCCTTGCTGGGCTAGGCGAGCCCGCAGCCCCAATGTGAGTGGGTCTGTGGGAGGGCCGCTGAGGGAGGTTTGAGGGCAGGCATGCGTTTTGGGGCTGGCACCTTTGGCCTGGGAGCTAGGGCTGGACGTTTACAATTTTGAGTGTGGACGCTGATTTTTGGTGGAGAGGGTCGTAAGGCTCTATGTTGAGCCTTGCTCGGACAGGCGAGCCCGCAGCCCCAATGTGAGTGGGTCTGTGCGAGGGCCGCTGAGGGAGGTTTGAGGGCAGGCATGCGTTTTGGGGCTGGCACCTTTGGCCTGGGAGCTAGGGCTGGACGTTCACATTTTTCAGTGTGGACGCTGATTTTTGGTGGAGAGGGTCGTAAGGCTCTATGTTGAGCCCTTGCTCGGACAGGCGAGCCCGCAGCCCCAATGTGAGTGGGTCTGGTGCGAGGGCCGTGGTGAGGGAGGTTTGAGGGCAGGCATGCGTTTTGGGGCTGGCACTTTGGCCTGGGAGCTAGGGCTGGACGTTTACATTTTTGAGTGTGGACGCTGATTTTGGTGGAGAGGGTCGTAAGGCTCTATGTTGAGCCCTTGCTGGGCTAGGCGAGCCCGCAGCCCAATGTGAGTGGGTGTGTGCGAGGGCCGCTGAGGGAGGTTTGAGGGCAGGCATGCGTTTTGGGGCTGGCACCTTTGGCCTGGGAGCTAGGGCTGGACGTTCACATTTTTGAGCGTGGACGCTGATTTTGGTGGAGAGGGTCGTAAGGCTCTATGTTGAGCCCTTGCTCGGACAGGCGAGCCCGCAGCCCAATGTGAGTGGGTCTGTGCGAGGGCCGCTGAGGGAGTTTGAGGGCAGGCATGCGTTTTGGGGCTGGCACCTTTGGCCTGGGAGCTAGGGCTGGACGTTACAGTTTTGAGCGTGGACGCTGATTTTGGTGGAGAGGGTCGTAAGGCTCTATGTTGAGCCTTGCTCAGACAGGCGAGCCCGCAGCCCCAATGTGAGTGGGTCTGTGTGGAGGGCCGCTGAGGGAGGTTTGAGGGCAGGCATGCGTTTTGGGGCTGGACACCTTTGGCCTGGGAGTAGGGCTGGACGTTCACAGTTTTGAGTGTGGACGCTGATTTTTGGTGGAGAGGGACGTAAGGCTCTATGTTGAGCCCTTGCTCGGACAGGCGAGCGCGCAGCCCCAATGTGAGTGGGTCTGTGCGAGGGCCGCTGAGGGAGGTTTGAGGGCAGGCATGCGTTTTGGGGCTGGCACCTTTGGCCTGGGAGCTAGGGCTGGACGTTTACAGTTTTGAGCGTGGACGCTGATTTTGGTGGAGAGGGTCGTAAGGCTCTATGTTGAGCCCTTGCTGGACAGGCGAGCCCGCAGCCCCAATGTGAGTGGGTGTGTGAGAGGGCCGCTGAGGGAGGTTTGAGGGCAGGCATGCGTTTTGGGGCTGGCACCTTTGGCCTGGGAGCTAGGGCTGGACGTTTACATTTTTCAGTGTGGACGCTTATTTTGGTGGAGAGGGTCGTAAGGCTCTATGTTGAGCCCTTGCTCGGACAGGCGAGCCCGCAGCCCCAATGTGAGTGGGTCTGTGGGAGGGCCGCTGAGGGAGGTTTGAGGGCAGGCATGCGTTTTGGGGCTGGCACCTTTGGCCTGGGAGCTAGGGCTGGACGTTTACCGTTTTGAGCGTGGACGCTGATTTTGGTGGAGAGGGTCGTAAGGCTCTATGTTGAGCCCTTGCTCGGACAGGCGAGCCCGCAGCCCCAATGTGAGTGGGTGTGTGCGAGGGCCGCTGAGGGAGGTTTGAGGGCAGGCATGCGTTTTGGGGCTGGCACCTTTGGCCTGGGAGCTAGGGCTGGACGTTCACATTTTTGTGTGGACGCTGATTTTGGTGGAGAGGGTCGTAAGGCTCTATGTTGAGCCCTTGCTCGGACAGGCGAGCCCGCAGCCCCAATGTGAGTGGGTCTGTGCGAGGGCCGCTGAGGGAGGTTTGAGGGCAGGCATGCGTTTTGGGGCTGGCACCTTTGGCCTGGGAGCTAGGGCTGGACGTTTAGAGTTTTGAGCATGGACGCTGATTTTGGTGGAGAGGGTCGTAAGGCTCTATGTTGAGCCCTTGCTCGGCTAGGCGAGCCGCAGCCCAATGTGAGTGGGTCTGTGCGAGGGCCGCTGAGGGAGGTTTGAGGGCAGGGCATGCGTTTTGGGCTGGCACCTTTGGCCTGGGAGCTAGGGA